>NC_066539.1:16232351-16272351 GCF_024679095.1 Eriocheir sinensis | reverse complement strand
TCTTCATTTTGTTCAGTTTCTCCTCGCTCTGAACCTTTTACTTTCCCCATCCTTCCACTTCATACTTCCTCTTCACCTCTTTTCTCTTCTCTCTTTTCTTCTTTCCATCCAGGTCTTCAGGATCTTTTTTTTCATTTTCACTCTTATCTTTTCACCTTCTTACGGCTCACAAAATCAGGGAGTAAAGGGTTGCCCGTATCTTCTGCACAACTTTAATCAATTTGCTTTCATTTTTACATTTTCAAATTTCCCGGAATAACGTTAAGAGGAAATTTGCATTCAACTCTTATCGGACAATGGTGATTCCAACCTTCGTTTTAGCTTCAGTAAGATATTGAAGCAAAGAAAATCAGTTATTCTTTTCTTCAAAATAAAAGTATCTATTTCTTTATATTCTTTCTCCTTTTTCCTCTTTCTCGGCAAGTCATTACTATTCTGATGGATGGTTGTCGCGGATCATATATAAAAAAAATCACCTCGATTTATTCTATTCGCACACTCTCCTTCCACCCCTTTGGAAACACTGGATCAGCAGGTTTTTTCAGGTTAACCCAAATCATAAAGAAAAAATTGTAGCCTCCGTCCTTCAATCAGCCCGAACCAGCGATCAAAAGGGCGCGCCTCGACTCTCCATTATATTAGCATTTTATCAGATTCAGGTTCTCGGACCCGTGTCGTCACACCTCATGCCTCGCCCTTCATGGTTTACACATTGTATAAAATCTCCATACTTTCCCTCTGTTCACATTCCACAAAATTCCAGATTGGTCGTCCCTCCTACGTAATTTTATAATTGCCTTTCCTGAACAGTGTTCCTCTTTTCCTGCGCTGCCATCGCAACGCCGCCAGACTCCACCGCCCGCACGGCCTGCATACCCTCCCGGCGTGGAGGAGCGTGCACAGCCGCGGGAGTGGAATGCCTCGGTCCACTCAGCCTGTACACATTGACGACACTAGACACATCCGTATACATCGAAAGAACAATACAAACTTGAAAGAAATAGGAAGAAATTATGAGGTACTGATTAGCTTCTTTCTTAAAATTTACCAAATCATCAATATGTTCTGCATATTTGTACAGCTTTAAGTACACAATCTTTAAAGTACTTAATCGACGAAAATGTCTTCAGAAAAAAAACGTGTGAATCTAATTGAGACATGCTCAATTTTTCATTGCTCATGTTTTTCTACAAGACGGCGTTTCTTTTTCTAACACTGCTGCGCACTG
Organism: Eriocheir sinensis; assembly: GCF_024679095.1. Lineage (NCBI taxonomy): Eukaryota > Metazoa > Arthropoda > Malacostraca > Decapoda > Varunidae > Eriocheir > Eriocheir sinensis. Next base: position 16,271,123 of record NC_066539.1, on the reverse strand, counting down.
ATCGAATGTGTGACAGAACCGGCTGTTTGGTTCATTGCCGTCAGACTCTCCGCCCCATGAATGTTTACACAATATCAGGAACGTTACTATTCTTCGACGTAGTTTCAAGGATATTTTTCTGCATGCATTATTAATTACTTTTTTTTGTTCTCGTACTCCTATAATACCACCAAGAAAATCTGACATTTACGAGAAAAATGCATTCAGCAGGAAACATTTTGATATATATATATATATATATATATATATATATATATATATATATATATATATATATATATATATATATATATATATATATATATATATATATATATATATATATATATATATATATATATATATATATATATATATATATATATATATATATATATATATATATATATATATATATATATATATATATATATATATATATATATATATATATATATATATATATATATATATATATATATATATATATATATATATATATATATATATATATATATATTTATATAAAGTGTCTCCGAAAGTAAGTCAGTAACATGATCATTATAGGGAGCGAGGCTAAAAAGGAATGTCTAATGTTGAAAAATTCACTATTTCACCGGCCCTAGACAACTCCCTTATCGTGCTCACTTTTTCAGGTACAATGTTCGCCGCACTGCGGTGGGAGACGCGGCACTCGGGAGTGATAAGTGTTCCCCTGAGAACGCAACACATGTCATTGTGGGGAATCCTTAATTATCAATGTCTCCAGCAAGAGGTAATGTTTCTTTGATTGTTTCTTTTTATTGTTGCGGCTTATAGTTTCAATCCATTAGAGACATGTCTCGTAATAAATAAATTTTGAGTTCCCTTCCCTCATTATATACATACTATTTGTAATAATACATTTTTTAAAATAGCGAATTTATATGAAATCATTATTAGGTCTGACTGTAAGCACAAAACTAACATGATTCTCTCGCTGATGGTGGCTTTATCATTTTATAGAAAATCATCGTTCTCCGAAAATGTAAACTCATGATCGCATTGTATTAAATTCCCTTGATTAATCTTTTTGCCACTTACTGAACAAGTTGTTCCAGTACAGTCCATTACTGCCGACGCTCATGGATTGGGTAATTACTTGCGTTATTTTTTTCTTCCTAATCATCAATTCATTTTTGAGCATCACTGCTTTATTTCTTCACTCACATTATTGCGTAAGACGTTTAACATAGTCATCGATTACATTTAAATCTTTCACCACATTACAGAAAACTCGGTCAAGGAGTTTACCTTAATCATACTGTTTAGGAATGTTTAGTGATTCGTTTCAGTACTACCGAACTTTCAAGGAGGTTTATAATACATATGAGTATTATTTAGAACATGCAGTTGAGTAAGGTGAAAGGTTTCCACAAAAGTGATACTCCAAACCTGGGACCTAGTTGTGTATATCATTATTTGAATTCTCCCGTGAGGCTGATATTCTTACCCTAAAATAATAACACTAATAATTATAATAATAATAATAATAATAATAATAATAATAATAATAATAATAATAATAATAATAATAATAATAATAATAATAATAATAATAATAATAATAATAATAATAATAATAATAATAATAATAATAATAATAATAATAATAATAATAATAATAATAATAATAATAATAATAATAATAATAATAATAATAATAATAATAATAATAAAAACAATAGTAATAATAATAACAAATAATAGTAAAATAATTATAATGATAATGATACACAAAATAATAAGAATCATTATTATTATTATTATTTTAATAGTGATAATAATTACAATAATTCAATTATCATTCTATTGAGAGAAGAACAGCTGCCCGAGGAAGGTGTGTATGGCCATGCTGGAGGAGGCGAGTCAGGTTATCACTAACTGTTTGTCCTAGATATGTGTGTTCGTCTACTTTTCCTAATGTTTCGTTCTCGATCATTATTTTTTGGCTTCCCAACTGATCCTTCAACATTTCGTTTGTTTTCTTCATATTCATCTCCACGACTACTTTCATGCTCCCTGGTACATTCGTGTTAAATAAGAATTCAGCTCAACGTTCCTTCCTAATTATAGAACTTTTGTAGCACATCATATGTCCGACAGGCAACACTATCAAACCTCCCCAATATGCCACCTGGGAACCTGCCACTGGAAAGATGGACCTTGCCATATACCAGGGATCTACAGCAGACCCCTTTTGTGAATGTGGTGCACGTGTCAGGCATTCTACAATAATTGTTCCATTGAGGGATCTTCTGATAGCCGTCCCTTTCACCTTTGCTGTTGCCCAGGGGTTTTATCGTAGCCCTGGCCAAGGGACCTATGAATTCCGAGCTTTCGACGTAGTCCAAGGGTGACCCGAAAAAGCATACATACATAAGTATACACACATATACATTTATAATGTGTGTGTGTGTGTGTGTGTGTGTGTCCGTACGTGAGCGTGTGCGAAGCAGTGGCCGAGTGGTCAGCGCGCGAACGTGATGGATCCTAAGACGCAGGTTCAAGTCCCACCGCAAGCATCTAACAATTATCAACCATCACCGAGTATCGGAAGATAACCTCTCCAGACGAGCACGTGGGAGCAACATGGACCAAGCAAATAAAATAAAACTACGGCAACCACTTAGGGAACAATCGCGGACTGAGGCCATCCAGCAAGCCCCACAGGAGAGCCAACTGGCCCTATGGGCAAAGACACACGGTGCATACATATGCAAATCTATGCACACGCTAACACTTAGAAATATTCTCATTCCACTCAAAGATTAGTAGAATAAACGACCGCGGCCGGGTAAATTTGGCTAGTTAAGACTTAGGCCGCGGCCACACAGGGAGCTAGAACGAGAAACTTTAATACATTATAAGCAATGCAGGTGGCCACACTGGCAGCGAGCAGGTAAAGGCGAGAAAACGAGATGGTAGGCGAGAAAGCGAGAAGAGTTGACAGTTAACTTTTCTCGCGCGAGATCGCTCGGTCAGGAGTAACATCACAGACATGCTTCTATATTATTTACCGTAACTCAACTCATACACTAGATAGGACATTTTGGTTAACACCGTTAAACGCAGCAGTGATTGCATAACTCGAATATGTTTGAGAAAACTCAATAAAACAGAAACTTAAATAAATAGTGACGAGTTGAAGTTGAAGAATCACTCTGTAATGTTTATAACACATTTTACGTAAAGCTACTATTTGCAGCGGCTATGAAATGAGTACTAAAATAAACAATTCCATCTTATAGAAAAAAAAAATCCTGAACATGATGGTATATACAGATTTTTCATAAAACGCCAAATAAGTGAAGCACAGATCTATGCTAGGGGTATGTATTTTGGAGGAATAATACATGGAGTGGCCCTCAGCGGGTTGCTCTTCACTGTGAGGTGAAACAAGGGGGAGAGGGGGGGAGGAGCTTAGCCGGTGGGCGGAGCCAGCAATTCAACCCAAAGCATTGCATTTCTTGCTCCCAGATCGTTGGCGTAAATGAGCTTGTCTGCCTAATTTCTTCCACATATCATATGTTTTTTAGTTATTGCAAGTTCTAAGTTTAATATACCAGAGCAGCACACCTAGACTTGGCATGGTAATACTGAAGGGGTAGATAAGGAGATCATACACATCCTCGCATACACTAGTGAGGAGATCTTTCAAAGCAGTAGCATATAGCGCTCTCTAGATGCTCTTTGATGCAGTGCCCCGAAGAGATTCTAGAGATCTAGAGACTCTGGGATCGGTGGGATTTCTGCAAGGAAAGTTGGTTAATTGACTAGCCTCTACTGAGGGACTGAAAGTGATGTAAAGTGTGGGAGCAGTGGAGCGCTTTGATTCTTTTCTGTAAACATGAAAACGAGGCAGAGCTGCTTCCTCGTCCCATACATTTTATACACTTGTATGGACGGGATAATGGACAAAACTATGAACCATAGGTCATTTTACATCATCTTTTGGCAATACTGGGGTCACTGGTCTTGTTTTTGCCGATGATGGTGTACTCCTCGCCAAGTTACTGGCTGTTCTGGTGATGGCGTTCGAGGCATTGTACATTGGGACTTCAGGTCTCCTTGGCATGGGTGTCTGCGAGCTTATTGTATGAAGCAGTACAATTTACTCATGGATATGACGAAGACATTGATGTTTCACACACATTGCTGGCGTAGTGCAGAAAAACAGCGGTCAGGTCAAAGTCACACTCGCTCAGCATGAGTATTTGGCGTGGTTGATAACTGTGTAGAAGGAGAAAGATTAAAAAAATAAAGGTCGCTTGTGATCTCTGTCCAACTATATTCATGTGGGAATCGGATACAAAATAGTGACTTGAAGAGGAGAATTCATATTTTAACGCTGATTAATGTTGATTCCCTCACGCACAAACAAACAAACACATTCGAATGAACAAAGACCTCATGTTTTTCATAAGCATTTCGAATTCCCTCTCTTTACAATGACAATTAATACTATAACTGCAATTCAGAACACAGTGCTTGAACGCATATCACTTCACGCCGTGGCGATCAAGAGGAGAGTAATTACACCTCACCACCATCATTACGCCGCGTGGCTCTCGTCGTCATTAGAGACGCCTCGTTTCCCGCCCCCGAGAGTACCCGACGCACCCACATAACCCTCCATTATCAGGATTGGTTCCCGCTTCAAAGGTTCGGCGGACGGCCACCTCTTCCTTGAGCCGCCGGAAAAAAAGAATAACCTGGGTTCTCTGACTCTTTTGTTTGGTGTGAGTACGTGTCCGCCCGTCAAGTACTACATCCCCCACCACACACACACACACACACACACACACACACAAACGCACAATCATAAATGAGCAGATGAATATGTAAGTATGTGGATGAAGAGGAGGCAAAGTAATCCTAAATCAACCTAAGAAGAAAATGCATCGATGGGGGAAAGAGCGTTATGAATTTTCTGCTTTTAGTTTGTTGGCAGTTGTTTTCACACCAGTTTTTAATATGCTGACATAGTGCGGGCGCTGAGTGTAGCAAACACAGAGTACAGTATTTAAATTTTGAAAAAAATATTTATGTTTACCTGCCTCCTCTTCAGCCAAGTATTTACAAATTCATATAGACTGATAGACAGATAGAGAGAGATACATCATCCTCATTAGTCTGTATTATTCTACTACTGGCTGTAAGACTAGCTATTATTTCCATTGTTTCTCTTATGTGCCTCTAGTTTACAACTTCGATTTATACTTCTTAATTCCATCACACAATCTGATATTAGTCCTTCTCTGAGATTATTTAATTTTCTTTCTTTCCTAGTCACTCACTTTTTTTGTCTGTTTGATGCAGAGGACTTCTGACCACAGCCATTTTTTCATATTAAATGCCTTTACTATTTCATATACATTTGTATGTTCTCTATTCAATTTGCAGTTTTCTTATTCGTTATAATGATACCAGGTATCGATCTCAACATCTCTTTGGGGGCCTTCATTTCCAGAAAACTGGTCGATGTCCGCGTCTCTGATACGTATGTCATGACGGGGAAGACTTACTGACCGAATGATTTATACATTCAAGAAAAGGTTAGATGAATTCATGGGTAGAGAAATTCGGTGAAGCAAGGTTTACAAAAGCTACCATACATAGGAGTAAGGCCTCTTGCAGATGCATTATGTTCTTTTGTTCTTAAAGTTCCTAATACCTGCAGATTCTTTATAGTATTATGCTCTTAAATTTCGTAATACCTGCAGATTCCTTATGTTCTTAAATTTCCTAATGCCTGCAGATTCCTTATGTTCTTAAATTTCCTAATGCCTGCAGATTCCTTACGTTCTTATGTTCTTAAATTTCCTAATGCCTGCAGATTCTTTATGTCCTTATGTTCTTGGTTTTCCTAACTCCTCCAGTTAGGCTTTTTGAACATTTCCAAGCACGCTGTAAAGAGTTTAGGTGGTATATTTCACGCTGTCCAACATATTTTAAAATTATGACTTTTCCCGTCTGTTCCATCTTTATATGCCTTCAAGAATTACAAAATAGCTTTACCCACCCCCTGCTGGCGAATCGCTTTTAGCACCGCTACAGTTTCCATGGAGTAGACGGTCTCCTCCTCCTCCATCTACACCTCCTAATCTTCACCTCCTCTTCTCTAACCGAGTCATACGCCATTGGAACGACCTCCCTGCTGAAGTAGTAAGTGCAGAAACCATCAACTCCTTCAAAAATCGCATCGACCGTCACTTCGTGACAAGAGTAAACTGAAAATAAGCACCGAAATGCCTTGAACTGCTCTGCAGGCACCAAGTGACTGTCAGACAGATCAAGGCTCTACAGCAGGCAACCTCGTAATGAGCCAATAGGCTTTCTGTTGCCTGTCATTCCATGTTTCCATGTTTCCTCCTCCTCCTCCTCCTCCTCCGCCCGTCCAGCCACAAATCCGGGACCATTCACAGGCGGGTGCTAAAACTCGAGGCAGCAATCTGTGGGGGTCCAATGCGGCGGTGGGCATAGTAATTAAGGTCTCAGGTGGCGCTGGACACAAAGCCGGTCCCCGGGTTAAACCGGGTAATGGGGAAGGGTAGCGGAGGCGGGATAACACCGGGCTTTACTTGTAATTCCTTTAATATTAATAACACTGCGTCTTTCAAGTTGACTGGGAGTTATGTCAGGTGCATGTATTAGCATAATGGCGGCCGCTGGGGCAGAATGCCGTCCCGACGCCCCGCCTCTAGCGGCGGCTCTGAGCACTGTTCCTCGCGGGGCATTTCAGCGACCAGCCCAGTAGTGTACAGCCGGTCCGCGGCAGCGGTGAAAATAATTATTGAAAAAATTAATTGTTGTTTCGATTCGCGATCATCATCATTATTACAATATAGCAATAATAATAATAATAATAATAATAATAATAATAATAATAATAATAATAATAATAATAATAATAATAATAATAATAATAATAATAATAATAAATAAATAATAATAATAACGATAATAGTAATACTAAATGTCATATGAAGAAAACGAGTAAAAAAGAACAAGAACAAGAAAACATAATCATAAACATGAACATGAACGAAACCAAGATGGAGGACGAGGACGAGGACGAGGAGGAGGAGGAGGAGGAGGAGGAGGAGGGCGAGGAGGAAGCATTTCTTATACTCAATCGCATTACTTATCTATCATAAAAGAGTTCATAAGGAATACTTATACTTTTCCAGGCGTCATTATTGGCTTCCTTTTTACCTTTCTTCTCGAAATTATTCGAGTTAATCTTGGCAATGCAAGGCCTCCCACCCTGACCAAAAGGGAAGAGAGATGGGGAAGAAAATAGCCGCCCATTCCACTGTCAGTTTTACCAGCCAACGAGGCCCAGCGGTGCCTGGTCTGGACGCAATGAAGATTACAGGATGGCCGCTACCACGAGGGTCCGCCCTGCACAAGACGCCTAGTCATCCAAGACAACAGTATCGGCATGGCGTGTAATGTGGATATACTGAGAGTGCTGAGAGGATTCGGGAGACGATGGGAAGTGATGAGAGGAAAAAACGGACTAAATGACGCAGAGCCAAATAAAAAGTAACTTGATGCGGGCCGGGGAAGCAGCTGGTGAAAATGAAAAGCAAAGAGTGTTGGCACAATTTTTAGTGAATGCAGCAAGGAAACGAGAGCAAGAGGGGGTGGAGCGGGAGTGCAAAGTGTGGCATTCTGTTGCAGCGCTAAACCAGACCGTGCAACAAGTCTCCTCCCTCCCTGCCTATTGCATGTTTCCTCTCCCGACTGAACTCAATGGAAATCACAGTCGATGCTGACTTTTATTGGATTTCAAACAGATTAATGAACGTTTCTTTGAATTACTGGCGAGGAGGAGAGGGATTTTATGCAGGATTTGTATGCACACAAGCACTGACGGCCCTCGCAGCGCGGGCCACGAGCGAGGACCATGAATACGGGCTCAGAGCCGCCGCCATTGCCCGATATGAAGGAGCGACACATACGGAACGAGAATATTGCCTCCTTATTACCATCAGAAATGACGCACGAGAATACCTTGACTGTTTGTAATAAAGCACCTAGCATGACACCCGGGGAACACGCCAGCTGACGAGAGGCCGCGCTCTTTTGCAGAAAACTTTTCACGCAAGCACTTAATTTGTCTTACGACGAAGTAGCGTTACAACTTCATTTGTATATAAATATATATCTGGAGGCGAAGATTTATATTAGTGATTTTTCAAAACATATAAATTATCCTGTAAGCACAAACTGAATAAAAGAATAGATGATTTCGAAAAAAATATTAACAACGATTTCCTTTACATAAGAGTTACATTACACGAACCATTTCAGTCTTTCTTTTGTCTTTTGTAACATTCTGCAAAGTATTAATGTGCAATGACCTACTTCATCATACACCGCCCTGCCTTTTTTCTGGGCTGATAAGACATGAAGGAGGAACACACTTCCTTCACACAGGCAGCGAAGAACAGTGTTGGTGGTGATCTCTGAAGGAATGAATAACACAGAGCAGGACAAGGCGGTGTTCCAGACAGTGGAAGCAATCAGCAAGGTGTATGATAGAGCGTCCATATACGAGGCTCCGGGGAGTATTTCGTGCACCAAGAGTAACCACTCAACGAGATTTATATACTCCATGCACACACAACGAAAGGATGATGGCGTTCTCGGGAAAATTTCTATAGTAAGACAAATGGCTTATATATTGGAAGTGATTTACAGAAACGGCAGGTTTATCAATAACAATCATAACTTTCTTTACCAATAACAAAAAAATACATAGAGTAAAGATTAGCAAAACCGGGACCATTTCCAAACAAACTTACATTAGTTCATTCCATTTATCGCCAGGAACAGATTGCATATTTAAAAGAAGGCTAAAAAATACCCCCCCCCCAAAAAAAAAAAATAAGGTAAAACTAGAAAGCCATAAACATGAAAGCGATATTACTTTGATCTGTAAAAAACTGAAAACTCTTGTTTCATGGAATTTGAATTAATCAGTGTTAGAGGGACAACTCCATCCCAGGGATCCAATCACTGCACCAATTACCCAAATGCTTCGCCTCTCATCGCGGCGTTTATATCATTACATCCCCATTCCAATTCAAACTCACTTTTAACTTGTTTGTAATGTGGCGGGAGGCTTTAAAAGAGAGCAGAAATAATCTCTCTCTCTCTCTCTCTCTCTCTCTCTCTCTCTCTCTCTCTCTCTCTCTCTCTCTCTCTCTCTCTCTCTCTCTCTCTCTCTCTCTCTCTCTCTCTCTCTCTCTCTCTCTCTCTCTCTCTCTCTCTCTCTCTCTCTCTCTCTCTCGTCCGTTTCAATGTTAATTCCTCCACAGAGTCTTGGTGGGGAAGCAAAGCCGTCCTGATACACATACATCACCGTTATAGCACAATAAAGGATTATTTTCTCGCTCTTTCTTTATGCCATGAGAAATATACATATACAGGACGATAAATGCTACGCTCTCTCTCTCTCTCTCTCTCTCTCTCTCTCTCTCTCTCTCTCTCTCTCTCTCTCTCTCTCTCTCTCTGGCTACACACACACACACACACACAGGCACGTTTACATTCGCTATACTGAGATGGCGCGTGTGGCGGTGCGGCACCAGGTGGGAGGGGGGAAAGGAGGGAAGGAAAGAGAGGGAGGGGAGGTCCTTGCGTCGCCCCCCCCCCCCTTCAGCCGCCGGCGGGTAATCCTCTTTCTTTCCACCGCACCAGCTTCGGCTCTCAAGGGAACAGTCGGGCCATTGTCCGCTAAGAGGAAAAAACTTATATAGGTTCCTGCAATATTCTACCTGAAAGAATTACTATTAAGAAAAAAGTCGTCAGCGTGGAAGAAGTTCTGTAAAATTCCGGGAAAAAATGTTAAAAGTCTTGTAGTCCCTCGCCCCGGCCACTCGTCTCTTGGGATAACTTCCCATTTGGCGCTTGATTGGTTTTCTGTTCACTTTGCATCACCATAAAGGCCAAATTCAAACCAATTTTCACCTCGCAGGATTCGGTTGGCCAGGCTCGTCCACCAAAGGTATGTGGGGGGCGACTCCAGACCTTTAAAAATATTGGCCGATCCGCAGGAGCTGCACGGGGGGACGAGGCGTGTAAGAGGATTCCATGTAATGAAGAAATGTCCCCGGCTAACCCAGGCACTCGCTAAGCGCCGAGGAGACACGTGTGCCAGGATCCTTAAATCATATTCACCTTGGCTGTCTTACTCAACGTGGTTGTGACAAAGGTGATAACAAAACATGTTGGTACAAAAAAAAATCACGTCTTTTCCCTACTGTACATTACGCACATGATGCACTAGAATAATTTATTGTCTTTAATTACTTTCACTACTCGCTTCACAGCATAAAATATTCGTTCCATTCGCAATTTGAATTGTCTGAATCGTTTGTCTCGCGCAGCCAATAAACACGCATGCAAGTGGGGCATTGTCCCGCCTGAGTCTGGATCCCTTCCCGGCGGCCAAGGACTCTACCGACTCTCCCTGCTAAAGCACCGGGTAGGCTGCAACGTAGGACACCAACAATGGGAGTTTATTACTTAACAGAAATTTAAACAATATTATTAGGTATATCTTTCAAGATTTCTATGTTACAAACTCAATATAAAGATAGATATACAGATACATAAAGATGAATAGAGAGACAAATAAATGGGCAACGGTTGTATTTTTGTATTTATTCTCTCTCTCTCTCTCTCTCTCTCTCTCTCTCTCTCTCTCTCTCTCTCTCTCTCTCTCTCTCTCTCTCTCTCTCTCTCTCTCTCTCTCTGTTTCTCTTTCTCCCAGTGCTACAAATTCCTCAGGCCGGCACAGCAGCACCAGGGGTGTGGAGTCGGAGTCGGTAGGGTCAGCTACTTTTGACCGGAGTCGGTGGGGTCAGCTACTTTTGACCGGAGTCGGAGTCGATGGGGTCAGCTACTTTTGACCGGAGTCGGTGGGGTCAGCTACTTTTGACCGGAGTCGGAGTCGGTGGGGTCAGCTACTTTTGACCGGAGTTGGAGTCGGTAGGGTCAGCTACTTTTGACCGGAGTCGGAGTCGATGGGGTCAGCTACTTTTGACCGGAGTCGGAGTCGGTGGGGTCAGCAACTTTTAACCGGAGTTGGAGTCGTAGGGTCAGCTACTTTTGACCGGAGTTGGAGTCGTAGGGTCAGCTACTTTTGACCGGAGTTGGAGTCGGTGGGGTCAGCAACTTTTGACCGGAGTTGGAGTCGTAGGGTCAGCTACTTTTGACCGGAGTTGGAGTCGGTGGGGTCAGCTACTTTTGACCGGAGTTGGAGTCGGTGGGGTCAGCTACTTTTGACCGGAGTTGGAGTCGGTGGGGTCAGCTACTTTTGACCGGAGTTGGAGTCGGTGGGGTCAGCTACTTTTGACCGGAGTTGGAGTCGGTGGGGTCAGCTACTTTTGACCGGAGTTGGAGTCGGTGGGGTCAGCTACTTTTGACCGGAGTTGGAGTCGGTGGGGTCAGCTACTTTTGACCGGAGTTGGAGTCGGTGGGGTCAGCTACTTTTGACCGAAGTTGGAGTCGGTGGGGTCAGCTACTTTTGACCGGAGTTGGAGTCGGTGGGGTCAGCTACTTTTGACCGGAGTTGGAGTCGGTGGGGTCAGCTACTTTTGACCGGAGTCGGTGGGGTCAGCTACTTTTGACCGGAGTTGGAGTCGGTGGGGTCAGCTACTTTTGACCGGAGTTGGAGTCGGTGGGGTCAGCTACTTTTGACCGAAGTTGGAGTCGGTGGGGTCAGCTACTTTTGACCGGAGTTGGAGTCGGTGGGGTCAGCTACTTTTGACCGAAGTTGGAGTCGGTGGGGTCAGCTACTTTTGGCAGGAGTCAGAGTCGGAGTCGGTAAAAATTCTACCGACTCCGATTCCGCTGCACTGCTACAACAGTGTCGCTAATTTATGAAAAAAAATCCAGAAATTTGTGGGAAAATCAAGTTTCTATGTGAGCTCTTGTCGGAAGACGTTTCAAAATATCATTTAATATGGATTTTTTGTGGAAATGTGGATTATTAATCTGTAAGTTTATAAAATAAATTACTAGACGATGTCAAGGAAGACGTACCCAACGACACGTGCCGTACCAGGCGAGTCTGATTCCTGTAATAGACTTAGAAGAAGAAGAAGAAGAAGAAGAACGTAAGGAGTCTGCAGGAGGCCGGTTGTCCGATACAAGGCAGCTCCTGAAGGCCTAACCCCACCTAACCTAATTACCCATGAATTTATCCAACCTCTTCTTGAATGTATCTATGGTATTGGCACCCACAACATGACTGCCAAGTCTGTTCCACTCATCCACCACTCTATAGCTGATTGCTGTGTGCGTCTCTACTCTCGTCTCAGCACTGAATCTGTGATAGGTTGTTCAGAACTCTCAGCACTGGGTTGCCTTTAAAGACAACTTGTCCATTATGAGGTATGGGTGTCCAGTTCTTGCTAGACAAAAGAAAAATCAGGCTGAATCTGTGATCGTAGTGTGAATCGTAGCGTAGTGTGAACTGACCGAGTGCAGCTAATGTACTGCGGGTGTTATATTGCATACTGGATGGTGTGTAGTGTGGCTGGATCTGATATGTGGTGTGATGTTGCTGGGTATGGTGTGATGTGGTGTGGCCGTGTGTGATGTGAAGTGCGGTGTGGCTGGGTGTATTGTGAGGTATGTTGTGAGTGGATGTGATGAGTGTTGTGATGTAGTGTGGCTGGGTGCGATGTGAGATGTGATGTGGTTGAGTATGGTATGATGTATGGAGTGACTGGGTGTGGTGTATGTACTGTGGCAAAGTGTGAAGTTAGGTGTGGTGTGTTTAGGTGTGATATATGGTGAGGTGTGGCTGGGTAAGGTGTGTGGTATGATGTGCTGGGTGAAGCGTGTGGTGCGGTAATATTGGGTTTTGTGTGAGGTATGGTGGTGATTGGGTGTGATGTGTGGTGTAGTGTTGTGTGGTTTTGATTGGTGTGATGTGGTGGTGGGGCGGGGTGTGATGTATGATATGGTATGGCTGGATGTGATGTATGGTATGGTGTGGATAGGTGTGGTGTTAGATGCTGTGTGTTGTGTAGTGTCGTGTGGCTGGGTGTAATGTATTGACGTATCAAATATTGCTGAACTAGCAGTTGGTGTCAAGTGGATGGGAGGCACAAGGAAGAAACAGGTCTGCATAATGGACAGAGAAAGCCAAAGTTGTGTGGCGAATAAAAATAAAGATTTCAGGTTTTGGCTAAAAGTGCGCACCGAGGAGAGTCGACACAGACATGTAAATTTAAGGAATACTGCCACATCAGTTATAAATAGGGCTAAAGATGATGCCTGGAAAAAGATAGGTAGATCATGAGAGCGCCTACGAGTATCATACAAAGAGCAAGTCGATGGATACTTCAGGATGGCTGAATACTGCGGGGTACTTGGTAAGGGGGTATGGCAACAGCGCCTGCATGGGGACTTGCTCGGTGGCACACCAAGGGTATGGAATCGTAGGCTGAACTAGGCAACGCTCCAAGGTGTATGTCGTTATTGATTGATTGACTGATCATATCAAAAATACCAGTGGCATACAATACTAAAGCTAGTTTAGTTGTAGCTTAGAATTTTCATGTTAATAATTCTAGCATTGAATACAAATTCAATTATGGATGTGTTCATGACTAACTTTTAGAAAAAGAAAGCAATTTTTTAAAAAAAGTAATTGTCATTCAGTCACTATTGTCATTCATCAATAAAAAAAAAACTCAGAACACTATCTTGCATCTGCATCTTTCCAGTTATGAAGGCCGCGATAACGGCTACAAAAAAAACAATAGCCCCCTATAAGAGACGGCGACGCCGGCAGAACATGTCACCAGAGCCAGCCATGAAGACCCTCGTCCTGTGCCTGCTCCTTGCCGGGGCCCTCGGTAAGTAGATCTCCTCTCTTCGTCACTTGGTCAATAATTACCCAATGAATCAACCACTCAATCACTCATAAACACAACCACTAATTCACTCGCTCAGCCATTCAGCAGCTTTACCACACTGACGATGTCTTCTGAATCTCCTGCACTCACTCGCCCAATCATTCAGCAACATTATCACGCTGATAATGTCCTATATCTAAGTTGAATTATTGCACCATATGTCACGTTTAGAAACATGATAAACTTTCGGAAATATCATCAACTTTTCAAACTTACTCCAACAGCCGCCCCCTCCCGTAAGCCCACTTTCCGTCGGGGTCTCAACAAGATCGTCGGTGGACAGGATGCCTCGCCAGGACAGTTTCCCTACCAGCTAAGCTTCCAAGACATTTCCTTCTCTTCTCCCTTCCACTTCTGCGGCGCTTCCATCTACAACGAGAACTGGGGCGTGTGTGCCGGTCATTGCGTCCAGGGAGATGACTTCAACAACCCTGACTACCTTCAGGTAAATACTTATCCACACAATAATGAAGTTAAAAAAAACTATTTTGCCGCCAGCCATCCTCTTTGTATCTCATACTCTCATTCTGACATTATTTCGTTGCAGGTTGTTGCTGGCGAGCAAGAATTGTACGTTGATGAGGGTAACGAGCAGGCGATTGTTCTGTCCAAGATCATCCAGCACGAAGATTACAACGGGTTCACCATCAGTAACGACATTTCCCTTCTCCAACTGTCCTCCCCTCTGACCTTCAACAGCTTTGTTGGACCTGTCGGTCTGCAGAGTGTAAAGGAGTACATGGGAGACTGCGTTGTGTCCGGCTGGGGTACAACCTCGGAGGGAGGCAGCAGTCCCTCTGTCCTTCAGTATGTCGATGTCCCCACTGTCAGTGACGCTGACTGTCGCGCCGCTTACGGAGAAAGCGACATCGATGACTCCATGATCTGCGCTGGACTACCCGAGGGAGGAGTGGACGCCTGCCAGGGTGACTCTGGTGGACCTATGGTGTGTGGCGGCCTCCTGACCGGCATCGTGTCCTGGGGCTATGGCTGTGCACGCCCTGACTACCCCGGCGTGTACGGTGAGGTGGCCTACTTCAAGGACTGGGTCGAAGCTAATGTTTCGTAAAATCCATTTTTAGCTCTGGCTGGTGTGCTGCCAGACACAATAAAGGCGTCACAGAGAACTTTTCTTTCAGTATTCCTAATTATGATGGTGTTTCGATATGTCTAGGCCGTCAGGGTCAAGCGCGTACGTCCCTTCGAAGAGGGACCACAAACCCTTGCCGGGTGACGGCTCATGAAGGGGATGATGGGAGGATGCCGATAGACCGATTCTATATGAAGGCGCCACCGTCATGTTCCTCTGCCTGGGACACATTCAAGGCCATAACGCATATCTGTTAATCTACAAGGCATTGGGGCAAAAAACGACAATGTTTCACTCATCTAATTCAGATAAGGCCTCATGAAGTATAACAGGGAACAAAGCATCAATCACCTTGTTTTTTCTTGCAAAACGAAGCCACAACCGGTAAACCCTGGCAGCCCTTTTTTCGCTGTCCATCAAACAAATCAACGCCAATGTAGCTGAAATATTTAATATAAACTAATGCATTTGTTAACCACGTGCTTTGGCTAAATCAGTTTTGTGGCGAGGGAAAATGAAGTTTCAAATGAATATTGCAGTGTAAAAATCAGAAACAGCCCAGTACTTACTTAATCTGAAAAAGCTGACGGGTAGCTGGCAGTTACATTTTTAGCGTAAAGAAAAGTGAGCATTCTACTGTTGCTATGTAAATGTGTGATTGCATTACTGTTCCGTGTGCGGTGATTGCGGTACCCAACTGTGGCTTCCTTCCCGCCACCGGTTTCGGATGGTCAACAATATTTGGAATTTTATGTGGCAACATTTATTTAAATTATATTTTTGTATAAAGATAAAAGCCGAAAAACGTGCTTAGCTAATGCATCGATTTAAATTAAATATCGTTGGATGTCCGATCTGTCACCTTTGCACCAGTTTGATTAACGGATGACGAGAGATAGTACTTTCATGTTTTCCCTATTATGGCTTATTTTTTAAAGAAATATAACAAGGAAAGCGATGTTTTTTTCTCAATGATATTACGATAGCTTGAAATACTTGAATTAAGTGTTATGATAATATACGCTCACAGCTTTGTAAATAAATAATAAGTATATAAAGGGTGAAGTGAGGGGAAGGGGAGAAGGGGAGAGAAAATGAATAGAGGAAAGAGGAAAAGGAAAGGGTAAAAAGGGATGAGGAGGAGGCAGTCCGAGTGGAGGAGCGAGGCGAAATACGAGGCAGAGCAACCCGAACACTCTAGGGAAAAAAAAACAGATATTTGCTAACTGTGGCGAAAACAATAAAGCCGTATCGGTGATGGCCAGGACAATGGGACGATGCTTCGGCCCGGCCATTAACCACCGCCACCACCACCTCCGGTACTGCCACTACTACTACTACTACTACTACTACTACTACTACTACTACTGCTACTTCTACTAATAATCATAACAATAATAATCCCTCCACCTCCTCTCCCAACCGTTCCCTTAAACCATAAATAATGTTACTTGTTTCATCATCAATCACTTACATAAACATACCCCAACCCACCACCTTCTACCAATTAAGCACCGCCACCAACCCTATTACTACCAGGTTAACCATTCATGTCAACCATACCTTTGAAAGAAATCGTATGCTGCACCATCACCTCCATTCCTAAACACCACTACCCTCTTCTCCCTTCACGCATTATACTTACACCCATGAACACTATAACGATTTCCACCACACCATTTTTGTCATCCATCGTCACCATTTCTTAACCATGGTCATAAACGGCCCTTCACTTCCATCACAATACAGTCTTTACTTTTCTTCTTCCTCCCGAACACATATCGCCAGTTGCAGTATGCCCTTCCGCCCATCGTCGCCATTCCCTTAGCCTACAACTATAGTCATACACGGCTCCCTCACGTCCATTACAATAGTCTTTACCCATTTCTTCTTCCTTCTCCTCCACACACTATGCCGCCATCAGCAGTAGCGGTACGCCCTATGCCTTTCACTCCACGCTGCGCCTCATCCATCAAGCCACCACGCCATCCATTCAACCATCAACTCTAATTACTCCACCTCTCCTAGTCTTCTCCTCCTCCTCCTCCTCCTCCTCTACCCCTGCAACAAATCCGTTCACTCTTCTTCCCTGAATGAATCTCTCCCCTTGCCATCCCCAACTATATCTGCAAAGTAAATCTACGTTGCACGATCACTGTATGCTTCTATTTCAATCTACTCATCTTCCCCGCCAACACCATCACCATAAACACCATCACCACCATCATCACCACCACCACCGCCATCACCTCTCCTGTCATCATCGTCCAATACTCTACACAATACTAAAAATCCGTTCACATCCAATCCTCGGAGGTTTCGATTAAAGTAATTGCGTTATTTTTATGTTTACTCACTTTTTCCCTTCTCCCTCTCGCTCACTCTTACCCTCACTCTCACCTTCACCCTCACTTTCACTATACTCACATTCACCCCTCTCCGCACAGACCTACACACACACGCACACACACACACACACACACACACGTAGTCGTACACACCCACTCACACACTATTCTAAGCGATACCACTCGGATGTTCCCCTCTTCTTCATTAAATATTCCCCGCCTATTTTTAGCTTAAAACGGAGACTTCAAAATTCCATCTCTTACAATCTCAACATCGAGTTCGTGTCTTTTGTGTCGTATCAGCCTTTGTAGGGAGTGTGCATCCCGGGCGTGAGGGTGTTCTTTTTACAGCTCTGTTTAACAATAAAATGTGAAGTCGCCTTTTCTAACTGAACGTTTTCTCACGAGTCAGTCACATTATTGCTTCCCTTGTTATCTTGTATTGCCATTTTCATGCTAGCCTCTCTTTTGAACTTGGTAACTGCTTGTCTCCATTCATTTTGTGGCCTTACTGCACGGCTTTCTACTCCAATATGTCCCTGCAAGAGTTAATCTGAGCCTTAAGACCGGTAACTCTTTCACTGATAAAATTTGAAACCACCTTCTTTTCATTGTATTTCCCTCTACACGCAGCCTTAAAAAATTGGCAAAGGAAAGGATCAACACACTTCTAGATTACAGTTTGGAGCATTTTTGGCATCTCCTACATATTTTAGTATAGGAGCAACGACCTTTATCATGCTTGCCCTCTTCCTTGATAATAAGCCTCTTGCTATAAAGAGAAGCATACAAATAAATACTAACATGTACATACATACACGGATACTCGCATTCATGTACACGGCCAATACATGTGTGGGTAGTTCTTGTTAAATGTATTCGTTTGGGGGTCGAGTCTCCTCCCGCTACCCGCCTGTATATTCCCAATCTCTCTACGGGTTGCTGCGTAACTAACCACGGGATGTTCTGTGAAATACTCTCATTGTGATTCCCACTTAAAATTACCCCATATGACTCCAACTAAACCTAACCTAACCTAACGTAACCTAACGTAACCTAATCTGACCTAACCTAACCTAACCAAACCAAACCTAACCTAACCTAACCTAACCTAACGTAGCCTAACGTAACCTAATCTGACCTGTTCAAGGGTGGGCGCCACATACTCTCTGCCTATTGCTCAATCAACTGAGTTCTGATAAAATTTCGCTCTACTTTGCCGTGATACTCTTTACGAGATGAAATTGTGGGGTTGGTTCTCTTTATATACACTTTTCATATGACCCTTTCTCGTCCATCCGGGTCACTTTCCATCCCCTGTCCTCCTCTTATCTATCGTCGCAGCCGTCGAAGTCCTTTTCAAACGTCACTAATTTCAGCACTGTCACCTTCATCAGATCGAAAGAAAACAAAACTACCACCATCATAACCATACTTCGCCTCCCTCTTATTTTTTTGTCTCCTCCACCCACTCCTCCTCTTCCTCTGCCTCTTCCTCTTCCTCTTCCTCTCCTCCTCCTCCTACTACTCCTCCTCTTCCTCTGTCTCTTTCTCTTCTTCTTCTTCCTCCACTTTCTCCCCCTCCTCCTCCTGGTCTTCCTCCTCCTCCTCCTTCTCTACTACCGCCACCTTCCTCTCCTCTTCTTTTTCCTTGAGTCTCCCGAAGGAAAAATTGCACTTTGGAGAGTGTGGGCAATCCTTTGTGTGGCAGCTCTTACCCAATGATTACCGCGACCCTTAACCTTCCCTGACCTCGCCCGCCCCCCAGCCACATCCCGGACCACATCAATGACCTTTATGCCTTCCCCTGTCTGTCCTGTTCTTATAAAAATCTCAGACGAAGGGACTTGGAATTAAATATGAGCACGAGGGAAATATATTTGAAGGTTCCTGTCTGTTTCTGTCTCCCTCTCCCTCTCTCTCTCTCTCTCTCTCTCTCTCTCTCTCTCTCTCTCTCTCTCTCTCTCTCACACTCACTCACTCTCTCACACTCACTCACTCTCTCTCACTCACTCTCACCTCCCCTCACCACCCCTCACCTCCCCTCACCTCACTCCCCCTCACTCCCCCTCACCTCCCCTCACCTCACTCCTCCTCACTCCCCCTCACCCCCCCTCTCTCTCTCTCTTTTCCTCCGAGTCAAAAGTTTAAGGCGATTGCTAAAGAAAGTGCTGACGCGGTCGATCAATGGCGGGGGTCTGGCGCTTTCCGTCTTTCCTGATGGATGTATTTTACTCGAAGACGATTTCCCGCATCTGCCGAGTTTTACAGCGATTAGGGCACCGCAAGTTTTCCGATGAGTTGCAGTCTTTCCCTCTCCCCCGATCCTCTGCAAACCCCACACACCATCTCATCTTTTGCTCCCTTCGTTTAGGTTCCTACTACTACTACTACTACTACAACTACTGCTACTACTACTACTACTACTACTTCTACTACTACTACCACTAGTGTTGATTGCTGTTGGTGAAGGAATCTAATGGTGTTGGGTTCCTGTCTGGAGGGTATTCTAACGCCTTACGCTGTTTCTTTCTTTGTTGATAATAGTTTTCCACGGTTTGTAAGTTTCCCTTTTTTTCTCTCTATTTCACCCTTCCACTGTTCTTTCCTTGCCATTTCTGTCAATCTCATATTCTTCTTTTGCTTGAATTTTCCTCCTTTTCGCGAGTTATTCCTCTTTTCCGTTTTTTCCATTTGTCTTTCGTTCCCATTTCTGTCAATCTCACACTCGTCTTTTCCTGCCATATTCGTCCTTTCCTTCCTCCTTTTCTCACTTTCCTTACTTTCCTTCAGTCTCCTGCGACCTACCTCTTGCCTCAACATATATCAAAAGTCATCTCATTATCTCTCACTGTCCTTTCATCATTTTCGCGTCACTTTCATGGCGTTTCTCTTACTTTCTTTCTCTGCCTCCTCCTCCTCCGTCTTCGTGCCCAGTTGTAAGTCCTGTTTATCTCGCATGAGTCATCACCTCTGTCTCATCTCGCTGGTTCGCTACCTTCTCTCTTCTTCGCCTCCTCATTCTCTTTCTCTTGTCCTTTATATTTACCTC
Organism: Eriocheir sinensis; assembly: GCF_024679095.1. Lineage (NCBI taxonomy): Eukaryota > Metazoa > Arthropoda > Malacostraca > Decapoda > Varunidae > Eriocheir > Eriocheir sinensis. The sequence continues at coordinate 16,250,666 of NC_066539.1, read as the reverse complement.
GTCTTGGTTGTCGTAAGTTCTCCTCCTCCTCCTCCCTCTCCGTGGGTTCTCCTCCTTCTCCACCTCCTCGTTCTCATTTGTTTTTTTTATACCTTTTTATATTTTTTTTTTCATGTTTCTACTCATGCCGCTGCTCTTGCACCTCCTTCCTGCTCCTGCTGTTCCCCCTCTTACTGCTCTTGCTCCTGCTCTTCCTCCTCCTACTCTTATTACTACTGCTCCTCCTCCTCCTCCTCCTCCTCCTCCTCCACACCGTCCCCTTTATCCGCCTTTTCGTATTTTCTCCCATCTCTCTTCTATCTTCAACAACGCCTCCTCCTCCTCCTCTTCCTCCTCCTGCTCCTCGGCCACCCATCAAGGCCACACCTTTACCATCGCCCTGACCTATAAAACAAGAGCATTGCCACCCACTGCATCACGGCTGAGAACTGTCCTTACCTCCACCCCCACGCAGCGTCTTCCTATTGGCTTCTCCGCATGAGGGACGGGGTCGGGGAGGGGGGAAAGGGAATATCACCTCACCTCTAAAGTGTAAATTCTGACGTCTGAATTTCCTGCCCAAACATACAAACCTCATTACTGAAACCTGAGCGTGGGTAGGACAGGACAAGTGACCTGGTGAGGGGGTGAGGAGACTTTCGGAATATGTTGAGACGAGAAGAAGGTCGCAGAAGACTAAAAGAAGGGTGAGGAAGGTGAGAAAGAGAATGAGGAAAGGAAGAAAATGACAGAATAAGAGGAGTATGCTATTGATAGATGTAGTAAGAAAAGAACAATGAAAAAGTGAAATGAAGAAGAAAAAAACGAAGGGAATTTATGACCAGAATAACTTATAAAACGTGTGTGAAACAAGAAACAGCGAAAGGCGTTAGGATACCCGCCAAAAAGGAACATCCCAACATCATTAGCGTGGGGAGGGGAGGGGAGGGGAGGAGAAAGATATTTGAACGACTCGAACCTTCCTTCCTTCCTTGATCCTTCTTTTTTCCCCCTTTGCAGAATCCCGTTCAATCTTCCACCCTTCTTCTTACTTTACCCATAAGCCACTCCACCGGTGCAAAATACGGGCAACTTCCGTGGGTCCTTGCAGTGACTTTCTTGGTTTATTTTGCATACGAACGCGATGATGGGGAGGGACGGGAGGGTTGGATATAAGGACAAGGGTTGGGCGTGTTTTGACCCGTCGCTACAAAAATCCCAAAACCTTATAGTCATTTGTCTGCACTGAGCTTTAAGGGTCATACGATATGCTTTTCATGTAGTCTGATTGTTACTGGAGGATGATTTAGTAAGAGGAGACACTTAGACTTTGCATCAAAGGAAAAAGAAAACATGAATGAGTCAAGAAAAACGAAATACAGATAAAAAAAAAAAGTTAACCTAATCAAGACAACACAAGACAGTAAAACGGGAAATTGAAAAGGGGCACCATGTTGGACGCAGACGTGCAGAACAAACACAAAATATATTAAGGACACGAGAAACGGAAAATAGGATAAAATGAAAGAATAAAGAGGAAAAGTGACGCGCGCAACAACAAAAAGAAAGTAAAGGAGGACCAAAACAAGATGACGACGACGACGAGGAAGAAAGACCGAGATGGCAAGGCAACAGAGGACAAAGAATGAGAAGGACGAGGCAGAAGGGAAAGAGGAGAGAAAGAAAGCGGGAATAGCAGACAGAAGAAACGGGGAGATATAAAGAGGAAGAAAATTACCAACCAAGACAAGGATATGAGAACAAGTAACAGGAATAAAAAAAGGAGAATGAAGAAAGAGAGAGGAGGGAAATATCATGCACAGGAAAATACATATAGGAGGAAGGAGGAGAGGGAAAGGAAGGGGTTTGAAAGGCAGGGGAAGGTTAGGGGGGAGGGGGGAGGACTCGTGGCCACTGTCACTAAAATCGGTAAGCTGTCTCCGGGAGAATTTAGTGTCGGGTCTTCAAGCTAAATTTCCCTTTGCCACTGCCGATAGAATTATGTCATTTTCAGCAGGATTGCCTGAGCACCGAGCCGACCCTCTCTCTCTCTCTCTCTCTCTCTCTCTCTCTCTCTCTCTCTCTCTCTCTCTCTCTCTCTCTCTCTCTCTCTCTCTCTCTCTCTCTCTCTCTCTCTCTCTCTCTCTCTCTCTCTCTCTCTCTCTCTCTCTCTCTCTCTCTCTCTCTCTCTCTCTCTCTCTCTCTCTCTCTCTCTCTCTCTCATGTAGATCAATGAAAATATATCAAAGCTACAGCCAAACCAGCGTTTTTTTTTAATATATGTACATATTAAAAATCGTCAGAACCTCACATGAATGCAACATTCAATTTTTTGTTTTTTTCCGGTAGAGAAATAAAGCATTAAAAAAAATGAAAAAAGGTACAACGCTTCACTGATTTAAAGTTTCCATGAACCGTAACTTAACTTATAACATGACTAATTACATGGATTTTTATTATTATTAGTAGTAGTAGTAGTAGTAGTAGTAGTAGTAGTAGTAGTAGTAGTAGTAGTAGTAGTAGTAGTAGTAGTAGTAGTAGTAGTAGTAGTAGTAGTAGTAGTAGTAGTAGTAGTAGTAGTAGTAGTAGTAGTAGTAGTAGTAGTAGTAGTAGTAGTAGTAGTAGTAGTAGTAGTATACAACCATAAAGAATAATATGATAATGAAAACAAGAACATGAAAACAAAAGCAAGAAAAAGGAAAACAGTAACAAGAAAATTAACATGAACTAGAACGACAAAAATCCCAACAATAACAAAACGAACAAGACTAATTACTATAACGATAATGAAGTTCCCCCCAACAGGATTCTAATAGCCTGCGTCGCCCTCTACATCGCACACACAGAGGCTGAGTGAGAGGCTCGCCCTGCCCCTGACTCTGCCTCGTCTCGTTGCTGTGTAGAGAATGAGTACCAATGGAGACGCATGGTCCAATAGAGACGCACCTCTTGCAAATAAAACTCCCATGCAAAAAACTAAGCTAACTTTACACACACACACACACACACACACACACACACACAAACGGTACCGGGTAATGAAGTTAAGAGGATAATGGAAAAATTATCATCATTCATTGTTCAATTTCAAAGCAGACTGCACTCGATCACGTACCTCGTCTGCGTGGCCAGCGGGGCTCTGCAAAAAAATAAATATAAAACGTTATTTCCGGTTACTGAATAACACTATTGGCATTGGGATTATTATTGTATGTATCTCCTTTTAACTCTGAATCGGAAGAGAGGAGACAAGTGGACGAAAGGGGAGGAGGATTAAGAGGCTGGAGTATTTGAGAGGATAGGGAAAAGAAGGGACATGATAGAGGGAGACGAATGAGAGTAAGGGAGGTGAAGGTGAAAAAAAAAAAACAGAGAGAGGGGTAACTGGAGAAGTTAGAGAGAGAGAAATCTGAGTACAGTAGAAGCGAGAGTAAAAGCATATTGAAGCAAATGATAAAAAAAATATACGAAAACAATAAATGTGTCTGTCAGGGAACTGGGGGGGGGAGGCGCGGGAGGGGGAGGACGTGTGTTTTTGCAGACTTCGTAGAAAGTATATCAGCTTCATACTTATATATATGATGCTTTGCTCTCCACGCCTAAGATTAGTAGTAAATTCCGCCTCCATGTTACCTCTCTTTCTATCTTCTATCGATAATTTCAGGCTGACTGCTCTTCTGAACTTGCTAACTGCATGCCTCCTCCCCTCCCGCGGCCACGCTGCACTCGACTTTCTACTCTAGCTCATCCCTATATATACTGTCCAAACCCCATACCCAAGAGTTAACCAGCATCTTCACTCTTTCATCCCTTACACTGGTAAACTCTAGAATAGCCTTCCTTTGTATGCATTTCCTCCTGCCTATGACTTGACCTCTTTCAAGAAGAGTGTATCAAGGCACCTCTCCACCCGAAACTGACCTCTCTTTTGGCCACTCTTTACTTTTGTCTGTTATGAGAGCGGTGAGTAGTGGGCTTTTTTTATTTTCTACACTCTTTTTGTTGCCCTTGGGCCGTCTCCTATGTTGTAAAAAAAAAAAAGTTCCAGGTAATGAATGGGTGGCCAAAACCTTCTTATGTAAATAATATCAATATCTCGGGTTCCAGATTTTTTTCAGGGCGTCATTAAAGGTTATTCACAAACTACCCTGGCCCAAAAAAATAAAATGCTTTACTACTGTTCTGAAGGTCCTCATCCACTGGGCAAAAATCAATATCATGAGTGAAGTGTCTGTCATCAGCAAGCTTTTAACAATACTCGGAAAGATGATGACGACGACACTGGTATCCATAGCCAGTAGTAACGTAACGATTGTACGCTAAGACCGAACGTGACTTTTGTGTTCTGGCAAAGGTGATGGTGTGGCATAGGGCCTTTGAGGTGATTTCTGGCTAATGGTAAACGCGCACAAACACACTCTCTCTCTCTCTCTCTCTCTCTCTCTCTCTCTCTCTCTCTCTCTCTCTCTCTCTCTCTCTCTCTCTCTCTCTCTCTCTCTCTCTCTCTCTCTCTCTCTCTCTCTCTCTCTCTCTCTCTCTCTCTCTCTCTCTCTCTCCACTCCTACCCCTCTTTCTGCCATGTCCCTTCTCCCTCTCCCCCTGCACGTGCATTACTCAAAAGCATAAGAGACACGACGCACACCCTTCCTGACATCGCCCAACCACCGCCTCCCTTTCCTCGCGGCCGCACGCATTAGCCAGCCAGCGATCTCCTATTCCTATCCCTCCTCCTCGCTTCCCTCTCGTATTCATCTCACCACGTATCCTCCGCTCAATATTTTTCTTCTGAGAGGCCCTGATGACCCCAGTTTTCCCTGTGGCTGACCCCGCGGCTTTAAACTTTTCTTGTTGCTTAGGATGGTGTTGGGAGGCGTTCTATAGCGCGCAAGTTACAGGGTTTGAAAGAGGCAAAGAAAGAGTCACCAAAGTATATCTTATTAGGGAGCAGTCTATTCAGAAGCCCATAATGCATGAGAGAGAGAGAGAGAGAGAGAGAGAGAGAGAGAGAGAGAGAGAATAGAGAGAATAGAGAGAATAGAGACAGACAGACAGACAGACAAACACAGACAGACACACAAATATACAGAAAGACAAACAGAGACACGCTAATACAGACAGAAAAAAAATACGAGAGGAAAGACTAATTAACCACATACAGACAAACAAAGAGAGGAGGAGAAAGAAGAGGATTAAATAGCTAAATAGAAAAACGTTTTGACCAAACAAGAACAGACCGCATGGAATCTGTGGCCACGGTTCGTCATACATTTTTGAACCAAGGTTTGAAAAAAAATATCTTGCAAGTCAAAGAACAGCAATACCTATGATTGGAAAAGATAAGAACAAATGACAAAATTGATAACCATGGAAAAAATGTATTAAAATTATATACCAAATACGTGACCATAAAAAAATGTAGTACCAGTAATTCCTAAACTTATATTTCCTTAGTAAATAATCATATAAGGATCAGTATATTTTTTCATGGTGTAAGGTATTGATATGTAAGACGTTTAAATGCTACGCCGGAACAAAAACAATGGGTCAGTAAACATCCTCTTTGTGTCTGAATATAACTCATTGCTCCCAACTCGCTTTCACTAAACTCAGGAAATTGAACGAGGACCAAGAGATGTAGAGATATTCCTTAACTATTGAAATTTTAAATACAAAACAAAGACAGCATTTTAAATTGTAGACAAGGTTTTTTTTAGAGCAACGGAAAAGTTTCAAGCGCAAAAAAAAAGACAAAAAAGACCACTTATCACTGCTCCTATAAAAAGAACTACAGAGGGCTTGCCAAAAGAGAGGTCAATTTCGAGAGGGGAGAGAGTTGCCAGGGCGGAGGCAGTTTGTTGATTTTCTCTGTATCGTCATCCGCTCCGCCATACCATATTTGCTTGTTCTCACCCGTCCAGTTTCTTTTTTTTTTTTTTTCTACGATACATTTAACTCGTCCCTCCCCATTCCTTCTTTCTATGTTTCACTTTTTGTCCATATTCTTTCCTACTTTTGCTCCTGTTTCTCTTTCTCTTCCTCTCCCTCCTCCTTCTCTCTCTGTTTCTGGTTCACACTGACCAATACCGCACAACACATCCACGCCTTTTCGTTTCTCTACAGTACCGTCTAATTCCCGTGGTCACTTCTACTCCCAACACCCATCACTCCCTCCCTCTGAACCCACCCAAGTTATCCCAATGGAACTCTATTAACTCTGTCTTACTCCTCAGCGAGTTTCCTCTCCTCCTCTCGAACACTCTCCTCCTCCCCAACAGGTGTCAGCCTCACGCCGCTGAGCCCGAGGCAGTCTCCCGCCTCGCCGCTGTGATGCCTGTCCGCGTGAATCAACTTCAAAGCACGTTCACAAATCTCAGACACGTTCACGATTTACCTTTGGTTTTGTAAAGCCCGATATTCTCTTCTTTTCTGCTTTCTCTTTATCCCATATTCTTCCAAAAAGTCTTAAAATAACTTATATTCAACTTATTAAACTTAACGCATTATTCAGAGTATATCGTCATTTATGTTAGAAGAGGGTCATTTTTTCTTTTTATTCTGTCAAACGCAAAGAAAGGCCTTGGAAACTTTCCCATTTAATTAGAAGAGATGGTGGTGCGGCATTTTCGCCTCAAATTTTATGCGGGGAGGGTCATGTGTCGCGGAATAGAGGGAAGATGAAGAATAGGGAGCTAGTTGGCATCCTTCGCTGAACATCGTAACTCCCGTCTTCTAAAAACATCTAAAACAAAGGGAAGATGACACAAACATAAAAGAAAACAAACGTCAAACAGTATGACTTAATTTTATGTTTAACTGAGGAGGAGAGAGAGCGGAACGTCGATGGTTCGGCTTGCATTCCGCCCATGAAAAATACCATAGGCATGATGTCATTTGTGGACTTGCTGTGCCATGCTTTGCCCTGCCATTCCTTGCCGTGTACTCCTCTAAACTTTTAAAGGATGGCCACACGCTGGGTCTAGAGAGTGAGCGCGTCTGACTGTTTTGGCCGCCGTGACGAGGAAGAACAAGCCATGGCAAATTGTGATGATACCGTAACGTTCCCTACTTTATCGTGCTTTCCTACGCCCCGCGCACCTCTAGTCTAAGGGATGGCAGCACAGCATGGTTGGTCAGGAAAGCTAGCATGTATCGGCTTTAAACGCGAGCCTCTAGAATCACGCTCAGGAGCTCTAGGGAACGAGGCCCAGGAGGCAAGGGTGCGGAGCAGTAATGGGGAAGTTGGGAAAAAGTGTTGAATAAAAATGACACTGTACGCGTGGGGAGGTGTTCTTTTCCTTCTCTCCGCAGCTTGGGGGAACAGGACTGGAGGTATGAAACTGAATAATATATGCTTTGATCTCCCCACTCCTCCTCCTCCTCCTCCTCCTCCTCTTTCTCTTTTTCCTTTTCCTCTTCCTGTTCTTGCTCCTTCTTCTCTTGCTCTTGCTCTACCTTTGCTCTTCCTCTTCCTCTTTGTCTTTCTCTTTTTCTTCCTCCTCCTCCCCCTCTTCCTCTTTGTCTTTCTCTTCTTCTTCCTCCTCCTCCCCCTCCTCCTACTCCTTCTCTTTCTCCTCCTCTTCCACCTCATGTTATTTTTCCTCCTCCTCCTCCTCCTCCTCCTCCTCCTCCTCCTCCTCCTCCACACCAAGCCTGCTACTTTAGTTATGTTATGCTTCACTTTCTTCTTCTTTGGCTCCATTACCTCCTTTTCCAGCCCCATCACTGATTCCACGACCATTTCTTTTAGGCAGCCACCCTTCACGGATCACCTCTCTCTCTCTCTCTCTCTCTCTCTCTCTCTCACACACACACACTTTATCCAACCACCGGATTCATCACCCTAGACATCACCACTGCCGCCTTCACTCTCTCCTGATCTTAGCGCTCCAGTATGAGTTTAATTAGTGTGTTACCTTATAAATTCCTCCCCGACTCCGATACAGGGCTCGTGTTACTCGGCCCAAATGAGGATCCATCACTCGCCTCCGCCAGCTCAAATCTAATATTGCTCGCTGCACGCTGTTGCTGTCCGGGCACCCATTAAAGTCTGACCTAGACGCGAATATTTATTACCTGCTGTTTAATTAGAGCCGCATCTCCCTAGCTGGCGGTGGCGTGGGGCTGAGGAGGAGGAGGAGGAGGAGGGTGGTAGGGAAGAAGCTGAAGGAGGAAGAGGAGGAAGAGAAGGTAATCAGAGCGTTCATGAGATTCAGGGTTGAGAAAAAATAATGGAGCAGGTAGTTCGTGAGACGCCGCCGTGGAGGAGAATACACAGCGAGGCAACTGAAGGAACCCAGACGCTGCTGCACACACACACACACACACACACACACACAGACTTGTTTGACATGAAAGCTATATCAATAACCTGGAAACTAGTGTTGAATTTGAATCGGAGTTCTTGGGGAAAGTCGAATAACTTATGCATTGCGGGATTGATTTGGCCAATAAGCGCGGCGAGGGGACGCAGCGCCGTGTTCCCTTAACAAACAGGTTTCTCTCTCGCCAGTAATAGACTTAATATAGAAACGCCACGTGCCAAATGATGCCGAGAAGGGTGGTCAGCTAATGATGCAAACACGAGTTCGAGTCGCCTTCACTACGGACTAACAAAGGGGACAAGGGACCGGAGGAAGAAGGGAGAGGGTTGTTCGCCCTTATAGATAAAATAATACATGAAAATTAGAAATATTGCCTACTTGAAAAAGGAAAACACTCCTCACACTCTCTTTCTCTTCTTTCCCCTCCTCTTTCGCTTTGTCCTCCTCCTCTTGTTCTTGCACTTCCTTTTCCTATTCTCCCTCTTGTTCATCCTCTAACTCTTCCTCTTACTCTTTGTCTTTCCCCTCCTCCTCCTCCTCCTCCTCCTCCTCCATGGCAAAAAAGCTGAAGGGACAGTGAGAAAACACGAGGTACTCTCAGGTTACTGTCCCTATGTTCTTGTTGTTTTCGTTCATGGTACAGAAGAAGAGTCAGACTACCACAAGGGTCATAAAACTACCCCTGGAAATGACGAAAACTCTTAGGAAAGCCTTGTCAAATATGTGTGGCTGGGCTTTGAAATGCTTATGAATATGACCCTAAATATCTGTCCGACAGTTTTATGCATGTGTCGCTTCATTGTATCGTATCTGACCTAGGGTCGTATTACTAAAGATTTCGACGCCCAAGTTCACATATTTGACAAGGTTTTCGTATCGGTGTTTGGGACATTTACAGGGATAGTTTTATGGCCCTTCTTTTGTACCATGAACCTAAAAGTACACCCATTAGAACTTGATTGATCCCTTCTTTAACCGTTAGAAATAGCTGATGTGAGATGAGAAAGTGTCGCATAATACCGACCTTTAGTCTCTCAAACACACAACGCGATAAAAATGTTCAGCTTCGTTGCGGTCGCTAACTCGGTTCGTTGTCCGCCGACCTCGTAACCCACACTTATGAAATTGGTTTTGGTAAAGTGTGACGCAATTACTAAGTGCAATTTTGCTCATGTGTGAATTAAATTTGCAGAGCTGTTCGGTGAATTAACAAGCCAATGCATGCCACTAAAAATTGTTCATCCAGCTAATGCATTGTTATTCCCTAAGAAGTTTATGTACTAAAGGCGTTTCATTTGAAGACAGTCTTGTTCAGTAAAATTGTTACTTGGCGTCGATATGTAAATATGTGTGTGGCCCTCACCAGGGCCACACAACTGGAGTCCTCCTTCGGGAGCCCCATCAGCTCCACTACCCCGGAGCTGTTCACCGGACCCCCCAGCCCCAGCACCATGGTGAGCGTCCCAACAACGAGAAAGTTCATAACTGTTGATTGAAAGTTTATGAAATTAAGAAGACTTGCGGTTGTCACAGAAAACCGCTCTGGGATTGAAAACAGAATGGCCTCCGGAACACAGACCGGGCATGGAAAATAATCCCCTCGGGTCTTCCTCCGTTACAGGAACACACACGACGGCGAGGAATTGGGATGTAAAGTCTGGTGTGTGTGTGTGTGTGTGTGTGTGTGTGTGTGTGTGTGTGTGTGTGTGTAGTTGTTTAAAGCATCCATCGTAAACACCTTCAATACATTACAAACCTAGCTTCTTTACAACTCCTCATGTCTTCCCTTAATGTTTCTTCCACTTCAATCTCAACAACCCTTCCACTAACTCCTCCTCTACCTGACAATTACTCCAGCCCTCACAATTATTCCTCCTCCGCCTCTGATTCGTAAACTTACCAAAGGAACAAAATTCCTTGCACTTAGACCATGATTATACCTTCCATTCATAATAATTTGACCACCTCGCCTGCCACGTGGCCTCACCTGCCCCCAATTACCTGCCCGCTCACCTGGTCCTGGGAGCATATTTTGGGGCCCGGGAAATTAATTGAGTTGTCAGTCAATTGTGTGATTTTGCCTTTTTAATGTCATGATTGGGGAGAGAGAGAGAGAGAGAGAGAGCAGGGGTGAAGGAGAGAAGGGGAGAGAAGGGGAGAAAAAAATGGAGAGAGAGAGAGAGAGAGAGAGAGAGAGAGAGAGAGAGAGAATCATTAACGAGCGTTAACGTTAACAAGCACTTTCGACATGAGCAGGACTTGGGTCTTCGAAACACAGGTGATACTTGGGGCATCAGTGATAATCACGCCCGCGGCCACTTCACCAGTTCTATGACTGCGTTGAATTATATCACGAACAAACCATGAACTTAGACATAATCATGTCTAAAAGAAAAATAAGATTAACTGGGTAAATCTCAGATATTCAAATGAATTTCGTCCGTAATAATTACTCATCAGACAGACACTGCCTCGCCAATGGTATCTATTACCGGCTGAAAGTACCCAAATACCTGAAATAGACATACGGTGTTTGCCTCCGCTCCCTTTTTTGTAAATGTGACAAAACATCACATTACAGTTTGTATTTACAGGTAAACGCGGTATACTACTGTGCACTGAGCCTGCTAAGAACACAATGAATGACGTGGGCTCCTTGCTCGCCGCCACCCCCATCCAGCCATTCTCCAGCGTCCGTGCCGCACGTCAGCCACGAACAGCCTGGCTGACCCGGCCACCCACCTCTTCATCCCCTTACTTCCCCCAACAGATTCTTCACCTTTATCTTCAGTCATTGTTTCAACAAAATAAAATTACAATGTTTCGTAAAGACCTCATTGATACTGTTGAAAATAAACGTGAAACTAATTTGAATTGATCACTAGATATCTAAACCTAACCTTCCATCCATACCAGACACTGTGACACCGTTTTTCCCAAATATCTTTCAAACGAAGACTCGGATCAGCATGGGGGTTAGGCACAGATTGTTTCACACACTCCGCCAATTTTTGACGCTATTGTGCATTGCCAGATGCGGTTAATTATGGCGATTACTCTTGACTGTGATGGCAAAACCTGCGTGAGCCACTTACACATTCGAACAGGTGAGGCTGACGTATTTGTGACGTGTATCCACCACCTACCTCCACCCCTGGCTTTCCCTACTCCCATCCCTCCCATTCCCTCCCTCCCACCCTCCTTCTCCCCCGCACTCTCTCATCCCGCCCTCTTTCTCCCTCATACCTCCCCCCTCCACCCCCCTCCCCTCTCTCTCTCTCTCTCTCTCTCTCTCTCTCTCTCTCTCTCTCTCTCTCTCTCTCTCTCGGTATACTACATGCGATGTGAAGCTTTGCACACATGTGACTTGCCTATAATGGCGGATAACTCGAAAGTATATGCTAAGTATGGTACGACCCTGATTCCTGTTCCAGCGTAACTGGATGATCCTTAAATGCTGTATGAGGCTTGTTTGACAATTATACAACCATTGAAAGTTGTACGAGCATATGACCCTCCTTCCCACAGGTTACGTTGAGCGTAAGATGGGATGAAGCACGTAGCTGACGCTTGATCATTTGTAGGATATCGCGCAAGAGACGGAAAGGAATAAGGGTGGAATTGAAGCAGGAATTCAATGCAGAGTAAAAACGTGAAACGAAATTGGAGAAATATATGAATAATTTATTCTGATGTTAGGAAAAGACTGCCAAACGATATGGGTTCATGTAGATAGTTAAAAAGTCATAGCATAAAAAAATAGACAGCGAGTATATGATGGGTGGATTAATAATGTAAATAACTGACCACATATGTTACTTTAATATTCATCACCATCGATAAACAAGTCATCCTCGTCATCACTGTTGATGCTGATGCAGATGGGATATTATTTATATTTATCTGCCATTAATTCAAGTCATATACGTGTGCATGTATTCATATCTGTGTACAGAGAGAGAGAGAGAGAGAGAGAGAGAGAGAGAGAGAGAGAGAGAGAGAGAGGTATGGGGGAGGGAGGGATGGGAGTAGGGGGAGCCAGGGGTGGAGGAAGGTGGTGGATACACGTCACAAATACGTCACGCCTCTGCTGTTCGAATGTGTAAGTGGCTCACGCAGGTTTTGCCATCACAGTCAAGAGTAATCGCCATAATTAACCGCATCTGGCAAAGCACAACAGCATCAAAAAATGGCGGAGTGTGTGAAACAATCTGTGCCTAACCCCCATGCTGATCCGAGTCTTCGTTTCAAAGATATTTGCGAAAAACGGTATGTCATAGGGCCTGATATGGATAGTAACTTATTGAAACCTAACCATACCCGACCTGTACCCTGCTGCCAAATGCCATAAACGGATATAAATCACCTCTAACTATAATTTAAGAAATCAATCCCATGAACAAATTATTTGCGTCGGAAAGCAATACGGTTCTGTGCTGTGTGAGCACAGAACACTTCATAAAGCATAAAGGTGTCCGCAGTGAGAAGGGCGTCCTTATAGAATAACACTTATAACTAATACCTAAATATAATCATTTCACAAAGTTTGGTAGCAAAAACTGCCCGGCTCTGTACACAATGTGATGATGAAAAGAGCAAGTTTAAAAACCAAACCCCCAACATGGCGGCGTGGTCCTCGACGGCCAACAGGGAGACATAAAAAGGGAAGACGCTCACTCACCTGCCTGGGGGGGGGGGGCCGCCGTGGCTCGCTGCTATTGGTGCTATTGTTCCTCGTCCGCTCGTCCTGTCGCCTATACGACAAACATGCCACCGCTAATGTTTTTGCACTGTCTGACACTGCGGCAGTGTCTTTCTACGATAAACACACACACACACAAAAAAAAAAGACAATCGCCCTCGACTAGACGACCCTCACTTCCGCCATAAGTTAGGTGTTCCACGAGACTGAGCCCTGAGGGCTCAACCGCTCAAGCTGCCGGCTCCGCTACTCAACCAATCACCGAACATCACTTGTCCCTTTGCTCCGCCTACTTTCTTCACGCCATACCATGGCTCTCGGCAGAGAAAGGAGAGGATCAACGTACGAGCATTACAAAGGAAGGTGAACTCCCTGAAAAAAAACAAAGGTGCCATCTATAGCCTGAGTAACATAACTAATTTGAGGTATCAGGGAAGACGCCCAAGTCGGAGAGAAGAGAACGAGCCCCATGAATGGGTTACTCTGTCAGTTCGTAAAGTACGTCTGTGTGTGTGTGTCTGTGTGCGTGTGTGTGTGTGTGCGTGTGTGTGTGTTGTAGTAGTAGCAGTAGTAGTAGTAGTAGTAGTAGTAGTCGTAGTAGTAGTAGTAGTAGTAGTTTTTTTTTTTTTTTTTACGTCGCGGCCTATTGCACCGGTAGGCTTCTTCCCGGTGGGGCCTGATGGTCGGCCCAAGGCTTCTTCCCGGTGGGGCCTGATGGTCGGTCCAAGGCTTCTTCCCGGTGGGTCCTGATGGTCGGCCCAGCCCGTTCTGGCGCAGGCGAGTGTTTATAGTGGCGCCATCTTGCCCTGAGCCTTTAGTAGGTAAGAAGAGCCCATTATCCCGGGACAGAGGGACAGCGTGACATCCGGGTTACCACTGTTTACTTTCCCATGGTTTCCTCAGGTACTCATTCATCCACCAGCACAAAAGGGAGAATGAACAGCTGCACCTCAACTGTACAAGGCGGCATTCAAACCCGGACCCACGGATTTGTAGCAAAGCACGCTGCACTGTGTTAAATGACACTAAGACTTTGCATATCTCCCTTACCGAATGTCATGGCGAAAGAAGTGATAGTCAAGTTCGTTTTCAAAAATATTTAACGTGTTGCACTGTACTACTGAAGGTGGGAGTTTATTCCAATCTCGATCCACAACGTTGATGAAGAAGAAAAAAATGCTGTTTTGTTTGGGTGTGATGTGTGGTGGTGTGGCTGGGTGTGATATGTGATATGGTGTGGCTGGGTGTGGTGTTAGGTATTGTGTGATGTGTAGTGTGGTGTGGCTGGGTGTAATGAGTGTTGTGGTGAAAGGAATGGTGAGGCTGGATGTGGTATGGTGTGGTGTGGCTTGATATGATGTGTGGTCTAGTGTGGCTGGGTGTGGTGTGAGGTGTAGTGTTGCTGAATGCGATGTTTGGTGTGGTGTAGCTGGATGTGATGTGTCGTGTGGTGTGACTGGCTGTGATGTGTTGGTTGGTGTGGCTGCGTGTGATGTGTGGTGTGCTGTGGCGGGGTGTGGTATGCGGTGTGGTGAGGCAGGGTTTGATTTCCCTACCACAGTACTGCAGAAGAGAGGGAGAGGGAGAGAGAGGGTGGTGTTGTCGGAGTCGGAGTCTGAACTCTTTATATCCGACTGCACGCCCTTGTGAAAAAGTAGTCAGAGGAAAATACCTAAGCGATAAATAAGCCTTCCTACTTTTTATGGGCAACAACTAATATTGAAGGAAAATTTCCGCGTTTCAGTTTACCATGACAGTTTGCATCTTTCGTTTTTCATAATCAACCTTTTATTGAAAAAATCAATTATTCTACTTTCATCCAGGGCTACAATTACAGCACTAGACACCAGAACTTTTGTCATGGTCTTTCCTCAGGTTTTATCCAGGACTTCCAAATAATATCAAACTGCTGGGGCGAAGCACAAAGCAATGAGCTTATAAGGGAAAATCCTACTGAAAAGTCTAAGTAACTCGTTAAATGTGAGGACAAGGTGGAACCTGCTGTGCTCAACTCCTATGTCAGGAGGGTCAGAGGGTGGGCTAATAATAGCTCTCCTGGTCACCTGGATGCACACGCCTCGCTGCACAAACACGAACACGCACACACTGATGTTTCCTGCCACACGAAATAAACAGGGCAACCTTGCTGTTCTGTTTCCATGCTGGAGCGCGTGGTGCCAGACAATGCCTCCATCTGTAGCACCATCTACATTTATTTTTTCGACACCCTCTCCATCAGCACCAAAATTACGTACCTCTAGCTAACAATTCCATTACCTGCCAATGGATTCATGGCCACGTCCGCCACCATTATTACTCTTATAGTGAGTTTTCGTTATGAGCGGTAGTAGATGATGTACATGCAAAATTCAAACACAAAATAATAATACAGATAATAATAGATTGTACCAAAGGCCAAATAACCGCAGGATCAACAACATTCAAACACCACCCAAAGTCACTATGCAGGGAAACCATGCAACAAGACACGTTCTAAACCAGAGCCCGTCAGAAAACTCAAAGGTGGCGTGGAGGGGGACGTGAGCAGTCAGAGAGAAAATTCAGTCGGGAGATGACCTCGTCGTGTACCTGCCTGTTCATCGCCGCCCGGCCTTCCTGTACAAGCAAGAACAACTGAACGTGCCTTGTATCCGTCTGTTCATCCTTGCCGCTCATAGGATATTAAAGGACTGCACCAGTAATGACGCCACGTCAGCACAACTGCAGAGTTTCAAGGAAGTTATTAAAATACTTAAACTGCAAGCACGAAAATTGAGTATTGCAGCTTTATCATTGTGGGTTTTTTTTGCTCAATGGGAAATGTTGTGTTTCATATGTTCAATGAATATGCTAATTCTAGTCTGGCATAAAATATTCACAAGCAACCCCTTCTTCACAGTTGCCGGTAGGAAGTTGAAGCTGCATTGTATGCAGATAAGTTATAAAAATTTAGCAAAATCTCAACTTGTGTGTGTCGTATTAAAACACAAAAGACTTTTAAATCGAGACATAACATACCACGCAGTGTGTGTATGTGTGTGTGTGTGTGTGTGTGTGTGTGTGTGTGTGTGTGTGTGTGTGTGTGTGTGTGTGTGTGTGTGTGTGTGTGTGTGTGTGTTTGAGCACGTATCGTTGTACGAAAATATTGGAGATTCATCTCTTCACGTTTCCAATTATTTAATCAATAAACAACCGTTGCTGAAATGGAGAGGGTGAGAGTACTATAAACACATCATACGCAAATAAAACAAACAGACTGAGGTAACTGCACAGATTGCCGTATTACACATCCTTGCTCTCATGCAAAAGAACAATGCACGCTCCACAATGCAGCTCCAGGAACAGTTAGCCTCCAATGAGAACAAAACACACAATGGTCGCCTTGCCATGTATGTAGAACGTAAGCCCCAGAGGGAGGTAAGGTAGAGATACTGTCTCCGTGGAATTACTAGATCTCACATAATGCACCAAAAATCATCAGGTGAAGCCTTTTTTTCCCATCGTATTTTTAGATCCAGATTGCAAAGCTCAAATCCATCTGTGTTTCCTCCCCTTCTGATATCTGCATTATGGCTTTTATCTGTTTTTTTTTTTTTTTAAATTAGGGGCACCACTGTTTTGAATCTCCAGAATAATTAAAATTGCTTTTAATCGGACTTATCGTCTCCTCCCTATCCTCCCAATCAGCAGAAGGGGGAAATAATAAAAACTGTCTTACCATGGCCAGTTTTCTGGTCGCAAGTTTTTTTTTGTTTTTTTTGTTTTAGAATACCAGTAGGTATAACACAGCCCTAATTCCTGCCCTCCGACCAAAACATTCTCTCTCTCTCTCTCTCTCTCTCTCTCTCTCTCTCTCTCTCTCTCTCTCTCTCTCTCTCTCTCTCTCTCTCTCTCTCTCTCTCTCTCTCTCTCTCTCTCTCTCTCTCTCTCTCTCTCTCTCTCTCTCTCTCTCTCTCTCTCTCTCTCTCTCTCTCTCTCTCTCTCTCTCTCTCTTATTATGCGAAATGAAACCCACAACAGCATACGAACGCGAAACCCGTAATTCACTTCGCTTTTCCCTCGCCAGCACAATCAGGAAACAGGGTGGAAACTTTGCGTGCTTGATATCCCCTCTCGACTATATTCCTGTCTGATTTCTGACACCTTTGACGTAGGGCCACGACCCTCTGCCCTGCTCTACAGTAATCAAATACCGTCCCCCTGACATGAACCGGCAACAAGCTTCTCCGGCGGCCAGGACGAGCGAGGGAACAGGGACACATGACGCTCCACATTTAACTGAGGTAAAAAGTTTGACCACTAAGGGGCACTAGGGGCCAATGAAGACCGGCGCTGGGGAGGGCCAGGGACCACCAGGCTTGCGTTGCTTGGGGAGAGGAAGGTGTAAGCGTTTAGTTAAGTCCCAGATTAAAAGGATGAGACAAAGGATTCTGCAGAGCTGGAGGAGAGGCGCTTTGTAGGAGTGAAAAATTTATAATGTATACATGGAATGGACGGGGCCATTCTTATGAAATGGCATATTAATCATCTTTACTCTGCGTCATTTATAATTCATGGTTGGCTAGTACAGGTGAGGAGTGGTTCATAGTCGTCCAGCAAAGGAATTAAGTGATTCATTGTCGTGTAACAAAGGAAGGAAGTGAATCATAGTACATATAGTAAATGAGTATAGTGATTCACAGAAGTAAAGCAAAGGAGTGAAGTGATTTACAGTACAGAACTATAGCAGTGACATCTCAAGTAATGGACGGCGGAGTCTTCTGATTTTGCGGCGCCCTTGTCATTAAGCCGCGAATTTTGGAAAATCAACCGCGCTACAGAAATGTTTTTGGTATCAATCGACGGCAATATGAAAGGGCTATATTTTGTCTCTCTCTCTCTCTCTCTCTCTCTCTCTCTCTCTCTCTCTCTCTCTCTCTCTCTCTCTCTCTCTCTCTCTCTCTCTCTCTCTCTCTCTCTCTCTCTCTCTCTCTCTCTCTCTCTCTCTCTCTCTCTCTCTCTCTCTCTCTCTCTCTCTCTCTCTCTCTCTCTCTCTCTCACTTTAATCAATTGCTAAAATCCTCGCCCCTGAGCTCCTCCTCCTCCTCTTCCTCCTCCTCCTCCTCCTCCTCCTCCTCCTCCTCCTCCTCCTCCTCCTCCTTCTCCTCCTCCTTCTCCTCCTCCTCCCCCTCCCCCTCCTCCTCGTCGTCTCTCTCACCTCGGGGTAGCAGTGAGTCCAGCATTGTTCTGTGAGCTCGACCCGCATCTTTACACACACACACACACACACACACACACACACACACACACACACACACACACACACACACACTT
>NC_066539.1:16099851-16227351 GCF_024679095.1 Eriocheir sinensis | reverse complement strand
CTCGACGGAGTGGAGATGTGACACGCAAGAGGCTTAAAACGATTAAACGAAATGATTACCGAAATTACTAACAACTGCGGAGGAGTAAGAGTAAAAAACAAACATAAATATGACAAAAGTATGTGAGGACAAGAGTTAGAGATACAGCAGCAGCAGGTCAACCCTCGATGCTAGTAGTGAATTATATTATTATTATTATTATTATTATTATTATTATTATTATTATTATTATTATTATTATTATTATTATTATTATTATTATTATTATTAGCAGGATCGACATATCCTCCTTACACAACAAGCCTTCGTCATTCTTACTTGCAGCCACACCAACCCTACTTTTCATGGTAGTATCTGAAGAGTTAAGTAGAAAAAAAAGAGCACATTATCAGATCATTGAGACCAAAACTTTGTTCCTCTGTTTGACGCGAGCAAGGTCTCTCTCTCTCTCTCTCTCTCTCTCTCTCTCTCTCTCTCTCTCTCTCTCTCTCTCTCTCTCGCTCACGCTTGCTCGCTCACGCTTGCTCGCTCACGCTCTCGCTCTAGCTCGCTCGTTCTCTCTCGCTCACGCTCTTGCTCGCTCACGCTCTTGCTCTTGCTCGCTCTCGCTCGCTCTCGCTTGCTCACGCTCTTGCTCTCTCTGGCTCTCTCTTGCTCCCGCTCACTCCCGCTCGCTCTGGCTCGCTCTCGTTCTCTCTCGCTCTGGTTCTCTCACGCTCTCGCTCTCTCTCTGGTAAATTCACGTGATTTAATACCTTGTGAGATCAAGCGACGCGCGGGGCTCCTATTGCATAAACTTCATCCATCACGCACCTTTATAGCTCCTGTTGTGATCCTGCGCATCGGCCTTCATTCATCATGTCCTCCCTCTGTTCCTCCTCCACCATTTTCTTCCTCTTTACTCTCACATTACTAATCCAGCTCCCGTCCCAACCTCCTACTCAACCCGCTCTTTTCTCCTCCTCCTCTTTATTATTATTATCTTTCTCCTCCTCCTCAACCACCTCCTCCTTAACCTCTTCCTCATCCACCTTCTCCTTCGTCTTCTCCTCTTCCTCCTACTCAACCTACTCCTTCGTCTCCGCCTCAGTTTCTTCTTCCTCCTCCTACTTACTTATTTCCTCGCACTTTTAAGCACTTTTACGCATATTTTACTCCGTTATTTACGCAGAAGCCGTCTACACTTATAAATTACATCGACCTTTAATTCGTTGCAACAAGAGTAAACTGAAAGTACGCCCCAAAGTGTTTTGATCCGCTCTCCAGGCACGAAGGGACTGTCGAGCAGACCACATCACTACAGCAGGCAACCTCGTAATAAGCTAATAGGCTGTTTCTTCTCCTTTTTCTTTTCATTTCTTCTTCTTCTTCTTGCTCCTCCTCCTCTACCACCACTTAAGACTTTTTCTTCTCCGTTTTTTTCAAATCTATTTTACTCATTATTTTCTTTCCGCTTGTCCTTATCTATTTTACTACATATCGGTAATTTTCTTATTGAGCTCTCTCTCTCTCTCTCTCTCTCTCTCTCTCTCTCTCTCTCTCTCTCTCTCTCTCTCTCTCTCTCTCTCTCTCTCTCTCTCTCTCTCTCTCTCTCTCTCTCTCTCTCTCTCTCTCTCTCTCTCTCTCTCTCTCTCTCTCTCTCTGTTTGTTGTTATGCCTCTCCTATTCCATCTGTTTTAATCATTCATCCTCTCCAATTGTTTAACTTTTCACACTCATCAGTTATCCTTTCCAATCCCCCTAATGGCTTTTGCATGAAATTTACTAATATCTCTCTCTCTCTCTCTCTCTCTCTCTCTCTCTCTCTCTCTCTCTCTCTCTCTCTCTCTCTCTCTCTCTCTCTCTCTCTCTCTCTCTCTCTCTCTCTCTCTCTCTCTCTCTCTCTCTCTCTCTCTCTCTCTCTCTCACAAAAACACACACACACACATACACACACAACACACAAATGTAAAGTGTGTGTGTGTGTGTGTGTGTGTGTGTGTGTGTGTGTGTGTGTGTGTGTGTGTGTGTGTTTCACAGCAGGGTTTTTTTTATTTTTTTTAACGTCGCGGCCTATTGCGCCGGTGGGTCCTGATGGTCGGCCCAAGGCATCTTCCCGGTGGGGCCTGATGGTCGGCCCAGCCCGTTCTGGCGCAGGCGAGTGTTTTATAGTGGCGCCATCTTGTGTTGGCTCATGCTGCCCCCCGGAACTCATCTTTGAACCTCTCTTTGGAAGGGTTATCTAGAGCCCAGGTTGATGGGTGGTCTTCAGGCCAGCATGTGGGTGGTCTTAGGCCACTCGGCGGTGACTGAAAAAAATCACCAGGATTCGAACCCGCGTCCCTCCTGGAGCTCCTGAACGCGGGGCCGTCACGCTAACCATTCAGCCACCGCCTCCCGACATGAGTAAGTGCTCTTTATTGTCGATCTCTGGGTACTGCCAGGACCTCACACACCACACACCCCATCCCCCTTGCTCAAAGGGGGACAGTAACCACTCAGGGTCAACGGAAAGAATCCGGCCTGAGCGGACACGAACCGCTGCCTTGTCCAGCCGTGAAGCCTGGCAGCGCAGCGCTTTACCAGTTGCGCCACGAAGTGTGTGTGTGTGTGTGTGTGTGTGTGTGTGTGTGTGTGTGTTAAAATCATGAGACGGAAGTACAGAATGAATGAAACAAAGACACTGTGACAATGCGATAATTTCCAGTTCTTATAATTGCTACACTGTTTTTGTATTAACTTTAAAGCGTAGTTTTCGCACTCCTGACCTTATTTTGCCTTTGTTTTTGTTATATATATATATATATATATATATATATATATATATATATATATATATATATATATATATATATATATATATATATATATATATATATATATATATAGTTATATATATATATATAGTTATATAGTTATATAGTTATATATAGTTATATATAGTTATATATAGTTATATATAGTTATAAATAGTTATAAATAGTTATATATATATATATATATATATATATATATATATATATATATATATATATATATATATATATATATATATATCTCAAGTGTTGATGCAGTGTGCCGTGTCACATTGTAGGATTTATAATTGAATGTCTCTGAATAATTTTTTTGCAGTTGAAATTCTTTATATTTTTGGGGGGGTGGATTATTCGCCATCTTTTCACCCAGTTCATG
This sequence comes from Eriocheir sinensis, assembly GCF_024679095.1. NCBI lineage: Eukaryota > Metazoa > Arthropoda > Malacostraca > Decapoda > Varunidae > Eriocheir > Eriocheir sinensis. Next base: position 16,224,180 of record NC_066539.1, on the reverse strand, counting down.
ACTGTGGAATCATGGTTGTGTTCGTAGCTTCAGAACCCTACAAAATCATCAAAATGCGTCAAACGTATTCATTACAATATTTTTTTTTGTTCCTTCCAAACTTTTCTTACTCTTTTTCCCTCCGTTTTTCTCCTCCTCCTCCTCGACTGCCCACCCACCAAGTCTTCTCTCGTCTCTTCCTCCTCGCAACACTGGCGCTTCCTATAATAAATATTAGAAATCAATAGAGAGCCCATTTGTTCTGAAATATGGCGTAATTTGAATGCGGAGAAGGTTTGGGGCCTGATGGTGCAATATAAGACACCGTATTGGGCGGGGCGTCTGACTATTACTCAAGCCTCTCAGGAAAAGTTTAAGTGCACTCGCTTTCTAAACACATCTTGCATAGAGGCGAAGGTATAAGGTATGCACTCTCTCAACTCTTTTTTGTGCGTTTTTTTTTTTTTTAACGTTCCGCCTATGGCACCGATAGGCTTTCTCGGTGGGGTCTGATGATCGACCCCAGCCCATTGTGGTGCAGACAAGTGTTTGTAGTGGCGCCATCTTGCTGGCTCATGCTGTCCCCCGGAGCTCATCTTTGATCCACTTTTTAGAGAAAGAATCTAGAGTCCGGGTTGATAGGTGGTCTTCAGGATAGCATGTGGGTAGTCTTAGGCCACAGTGTGGTGACTGAAAAATCCCAGATTGTGGCGACGGGCGGAACGCGAAACCGGGTCTTCCTGGACGCCCCGCCGGCACGCTAACCAGAGTTCTAAGGACAGGTGAGTCTCTAAAATGTACAGGTATATGTGGTGAGGTTTTCCGGTCTTAAGACGAGTGATGGATCGCTGTGTCTTGCGGAAATGATCCATCCGTCACATTTCTTCAATATTGTGAGCTTCCGGATGACTGTGTTCCGTGGAGTCGACACCTGAGGTACGTGACAGCCAGCAGCCAGGTGTGTGTGTGTGTGTGTGTGTGTGTGTGTGTGTGTGTGTGTGTGTGTGTGTGTGTGTGTGTGTGTGTGTGTGTGTGTGTGTGTGTGTGTGTGTGTGTGTGTGTGTGTGTGTGTGTGTGTGTGTGTGTGTGTGTGTGTGTGTGTGTGTGTGTGTGTGGTGTGTGGTGTGTGTGTATGTGTGTGTGTGTGTGTGTGCTTACCAACCACCAGCACCACTGCCACCTTCACCATAATTATCAGCATTTCCTGCATCCCTTCAATGGGCACATTTGGGGGTTCTGACTCAAGTAAAGACAGCGATACTACGATGCAAATCCATCACGCAGGAAAACTTGCCAGTCACCCATTCATTTTTTCCATCCAACAAAGACACATAAAACTGACAGATTTCAATGAGCCCAGAACAAGTTCGCGGGACATTTGAAAACCCTAAATTTTGTTCCGAGGACAGAAGAGCTTATAAAAGGATATGAAATGGACGCGCAGAAGCCGAAAATTGGTGGAAGGAAAGCGAATCCCTACGCGTATCAACCACGTTTGCTCGGAAGTTACCCACAGCCGTTACAAGACCCCGTTTGAGACGCGGTTTTGGTTCACGACGGAGTTGCGATACATGTCCTGTTCGCGCGTCTGTACCCGGCTTTAGATTCGCAGAAAACACAGCCTTACTAAATAAGTCTGATAATAATCGAGGAACTTCCTGCTATTCCCCCGGAAGAAAAAGGTGCACAATCAGTATATCCTGCCAGTCCTAACAAACTGATCAAAAACTTGGCCCCTCATAAAAATAATTAAGAGAGAAAGATGAGAAGTGCAATAATAAAAATGAAGGGAAAATTCCCAGGTATAACATGGAGGCAGGAAGCGAGCAACACGTTATTAGAATTAGAAATCAATCACTCTTAAGAATGAGACGTACTCGGGCAGGACGTAACATGTGTAGAACTGATAACACACTGACAACAAAAGTAACAGAGTGGCAACCCAGAATTTGTAGAAGGCAGGGCTGACAGAGGACCAGGTGGAGAATGAATTTTAAACATTTGCCTGAACAGTATGCGCTACCCCAAAACAACAGATAAAGGTGGGAAACGATGGAAAACGTCTTTGTCCTGCAGTGGATGAGTAATATCAAAGGATGATGTTGGTGATGATATTGTATATGGAATGTGTTTTTTTGGGGGGTAATCAAGAGGTTTCCATGAAAAGTACAGCATACATGACATTGATTTTGTACAAAGATATGAGCTGGGTCAAGCGTATATGCAAGTGTCGAGGTAATTATATCTTTCATGTATTTCACCAGCCACATCTTTCCTCCTCTACCATGTGTTCTTTCCAATCCACGTCATCTGTTCTGGCTTAAGACCTTACATTTGCCACTCCACCCCTTCCAGCATCTTTTTTTTCCGAACCATTACCTCTACGTCCTTCAGGCTATACGCTACCTTTTCCAGTCCATTTATTTTGTTTTCCAGCCTACAAAAACCCTTTCCATACCATTACCTAAACTCTCAGAATTTTTTTTTCTCTTCTTTTTTGCATCCGCACTTTGTTCCCCAATACAGCCACCCTGTCACAGGTGAGACTTATTCAGATTTATACTTGCCGACGATCATTTTACATTAGCAAAAGTAAAATATTCATTGCAATATACATGATCACATTTGTTGGGCTTACCTCTATAACCAAAGTTCATGAAAATTGCGATAGGAAACAGAATCATCACTTTACATATACAAAAAGACGCAAAATATGACGCAGCTCTCTTTACCAGGTGTCTTCCCTCACACTGGATCCTCCTTTCTGGCAAGATAAGACATCACAAGCACCTCTCAGCTCCTCGTGGAAGCCCCGGTGCTTATCTCTCCCTGCGAAAGAGCAAGTCTGTCCCAGTATCTTCAGAGACTCAGCAGCCGGAAAGAGCCATTAGCAAGTGGTTGAAATCCCCGTATGTTTTGGCGCTCCGCCACCGTGCTCTGCGCCGCAACGCCCCTGCAGGATTTAGAGGGGATGCTACCCCCTCTTTTTTCTCCCTAAGTCCTGAAGGGTGCTAGAATGCTATACGGATTATAATCAGAAGACATTTGGACAAACGTAATTATTAATTAAAAGATTGGAATATATTTAAGGAAAAATATATCTAACGTGGACATTTTATTTGATACCTAGGTTATTAATCTTTCAAATAAATAAATGAAAAAATATATGTACTCATTTGGATATATATATGTGTGTGTGTGTGTGTGTGTGTGTGTGTGTGTGTGTGTGTGTGTGTGTGTGTGTGTTATTAAAAATTCTGCCGTAATGACAGTTAACCCATTCTTTATTTACCTTTTCCTATCTTTTCACTACTTGCTTTATGTGAGGTTCCGCCGGATAAAGAAGTTGCCCTAGACTAAATTCTTCTAAACGCGACGCGTTTCGCTCGACATCGAGCATCTTCAGGCTAAAATTATTTAAATGAGCTAATAAGAGTTGAAAAAGTATAAAAATGCAAAATATAAAAGATCTAAAAGAGAGGCAATAGCTGGTGGTCAGCATCGAGAGAAGTTTTAGCTTGATGGTGGCCAGAAAGTCGCTGAGACATGTAGGCGGCCGTGGGCTGAGGAGAGGTGTAGCACCGACTATGGTGCCATCTATCGGAAAGGGAATGCTGTTGTGAGGAGTGTATGGGATGACTATGGAATGTTAATTGAGTTTCAATGTCCTAGGTGAGCCTGTTGTTTGACTGTTTATTGCTGGTCTGTTTTGCTTAATTATTAAGGCTTCTAATATTTGTAGTTTATTATAATGTTTCTTTTCTTAGGATTTTTTTATTGTTGCGTGTTGTGACTGGTGGCAAAATGGGTCTTGGGGCCTCCTGATGCCATGTGCATCGTCATACGACGAGACAAGTGACAAAATTCTCAACAATTCTAAACTCCTAAGAAGCAGATTATTACAGTATACAAATATTAGAAGTCTTCATAATAAAGAACAGCCAAAAATAAACAAAACAACATGCTATTTGGATTACGTAATGAATACAATGAGATAACTACCGGAAGAACCAGCTGTCATCAAAGGGGAATCCAGTCTCTCTCTCTCTCTCTCTCTCTCTCTCTCTCTCTCTCTCTCTCTCTCTCTCTCTCTCTCTCTCTCTCTCTCTCTCTCTCTCTCTCTCTCTCTCTCTCTCGCACCTGGTTCACTCCTTACAAAGGGTATTATTAGGTGGATGCGAGGGTGTCAGGAGGTGCCGCTTACTTCACATAGACAACTTTGATCTTTACTAAAATCCGCCCGGTTTGCTGGCACTCAAGCTGATTTTTCTCTTTTCTTTAGGTTTCTTCGGTGTTCTCTTTTTCTCTCTGCGTTCTAGCCCCTCTATCTTCTCCTTCGTCCTAAAGATGGTAGTGAGCAGGACATTTACTGTAGCCTTGGAATAGAAAATGGGAGCGCCGATTACGAAATGAGTGGTGAAAAATTCGATAGCGTACAATGTGTTCAGGACATGGTATCAAAATCCCGTCAACTCGAAACTGAATCGAGGTCTATCACCTGCTTGGTCCTTGAACGCCTCCCCCGGCTATATGAACATGTGGCATGCTACACGGACGTCGACCCTGATTAATGGGTTCTTTCAGTAAAAAAAAGTCATGAGTGAAGGAGGGCATGAGGGCGCCCACAAATATCATGTAGACAACAAGTCGATGGATACTCCAGGATGGCTGAATAATGCGGGGTACTTGGTGAAGGGGTATGGCAACAGCGCCTGCATGGGGACTTGCTCGGTGGAACCCCAAGGGTATGGAATCGTCGGCTGAACGAGGCAACGCTCCAAGGTGTATGTCGTTATTGATTGATTGACTGATCATATCAAAAATACTAGTGGGATAAAATACTAAAGCTAGTTTAGTTATAACTTAGAAGTTTCATGTAATTCTAGCATCGAATACAAATTCGATCATAGATGTGTTCACGACTAAAGGCTGATTCACACTACACGAATGAGGTCGGGGTCGCTTACTAATACCAGATCCAGCAGATTGTTTTCTCTTGTTGGTTGAGTTACAACTTGAGTGAGGAACGAATCCTCCACCATTTCGAAATATAAGCCTGTTACCCTCTTGATCTCCAGTCAATTGTCCCCAGTCAATGTTAGGGCAATTAAAGTCCCCAATTATTATTGCTTCTTTACTTTGTGTTAAAGAGTGAAGCTCTTCGTACAGGGCAGTGTCGTCTGCTGCCTGTTGTTTTGGAGGCCTGTATACGGTCGCAAGTGTTAGTTTCTTATTATTCGCAGTTATTTCCACATACACGGAGTCGTAATTCTCTGCGTCCTGTTTGTCTATTTTTATGGCAAGGAGCGTATTTTTTATGTAGCAAATTACTCCTCCTCCTTTCTTGTGCATTCGATTTTTTTGGAACCTTTCGTACCCGGGAAATGACAGTTCAGATACTAGATGTGCAGAGTTGGCCCAAGTCTCTGTGATGACATGATCTTATAAAAGTTATTATTAGCCTTATATTTTAATATGCTTAATATATATATATATATATATATATATATATATATATATATATATATATATATATATATATATATATATATATATATATATATATATATATATATATATATATATATATATATATATATATATTAATAAAGACGCGGCGGGCGGCATGGAAAATTACGCTATTATGTAGGGAACACCTTACAATGCTAGGCTACATACATCTTACAAGGATTATATCAATAGCCTTATAGTGAGTTAGTGTGTGTGTGTGTGTGTGTGTGTGTGTGTGTGTGTGTGTGTGTGTGTGTAAATATATAAATAAATAAATAAGTAAATAAATAAATATATGAAATAAAAAAAATAATAAAGCATGACCCATGCTGCGTGCGACACCATCGTTGGTACCGTTAGTACCGGTACCAGTACCGGAGTGTGCCGGCCCTTTCTCTCTGAGTACTTACTTTCTACATAAAAAAATCAGTATATAGGTATTATGAAAAGACTCATTATCTAATAACACTAACAGCAGATATTAGCAAAGTTCTGGCACCAACTTTTTCTATCTATTATACATACTGACAGCATATATGGTACCGTATTACTGGTACTGGAGTTTTCAGGACCGGTATTACCTGTACTCAAACTAACGGTACCTACATATTACTTGCCAGTTTTCGCCAGCTGACTGAATTGTTCTGAAATCTGTGTCTTCACTTCTGTTCGCGACTGCACTTGCTGGTGTAGTCTGAATACACATGCTGGTGCCGGTCAGTTACGGCCCTGTTCAGGTACGGTCACGCGCCGTAAACGTGCTGGTGTAGTGTGAATCGGCCTTAACTTTTTGAAGAAGCAGATTATTTTTTTTTTGTTCTAATGATTGCCATTCAGTCACTATTATCATTGTCATTCATCAATAAAATAAAAAATCAAACAACTATCTCGCATCTGCATCTTCCCAGTTATGAAGGCCGCGATAACGGCTACAAAAAACATTAGTCCCCTATAAAAGACGGCGACGCCGGCAGAACGTGTCACCAGAGTCAGCCATGAAGACCCTCGTCCTGTGCCTGCTCCTTGCCGGGGCCCTCGGTAAGTAGATCTCCTCTCTTCGTCACTTGGTCAATAATTACCCAATGAATCAACCACTCAATCACTCATAAACACAACCACTAATGCACTCGCTCAGCCATTCAGCAGCTTTACCACACTGAAGATGTCTTCTGAATCTCCTGCACTCACTCGCCCAATCATTCAGCAACATTATCACGCTGATAATGTCCTATATCTAAGTTGAATTATTGCACCATATCTCACGTTTAGAAACATGATAAACTTTCGGATCTCAATGCCCTGATCAAAGATATTAAAGCAATATTTAACTTTACAAACGAATCATGACCAGTATTTCTTATGCATACACAAACAACACGGGCCTACATCTCCATCTATTAATCCCAAAACTTGGGGGTGAAGTCAGGGTTATATAGAAGCACCTGGTGAATTTTGTAATTAGCTCCACGCTATTTAAACCTATTAAATATCACCAACGCTGACGACTCCACTCTGCATTATTCAACTTCTTTCAACAGAAGACCCTCTCAACAGGAATTAAAAGACTACAGTCTGGAGGCTGCAGAACGCTTAACCTCAGAATTTGCTATTATTTCCGATTGGGGTAAGAGGAACCTTGTGTCCTTCAATGCCTCAAAAACCCAATTTCTCCACCTATCAACTCGACACAATCTTCCAAACACTTATCCCCTATTCTTCGACAACACTCAGCTGTCACCTTCTTCAACACTAAATATTATCGGTCTATCCTTAGCTAAAAATCTGAACTGGAAACTTCACATCTCCTCTCTTACTAAATCAGCTTCCTCGAGGTTGAGCGTTCTGTCTCGTCTCGCCAGTTCTTCTCCCCTGCACAGACACTTTTCATATATAAGGGTCTTCTCCGCCCTCGTATGGAGTATGCATCTCACGTGTGGGGGGGTTTCATTCAGTCAGCTCTTCTATAGACAGTCTAAGGCTCTTCGTCTCGTCAGCTCTCTCCCTCTTACTGACAGCCTTCTACCTCTTAAATTTCGCCGCCATGTTGCCTCTATTTCTATCTTCTATTGATATTTTCATGCTGACTGTTATTCTGAGCTTGCTAACTGCGATCCTCCCCCACTCCAGCGGCCCCGTTGCACACGACTTTCTACTCATCTTATATCCCTTATGCAGGAGTTAACCAGCATCTCCATTCTTTCATCTCTTCACTGCCAAAGTCTGGAACAGCCTTCCTTCGTGTGTATTTCCTCCTGCCTATGACTTAACCTCTTTCAAGAAGAGTGTATCAAGACACTTCTCCATCCGAAATTGACCTCTCTTTTTGCCACTCTATACTAATCGTTATATGAGAGCAACAATTAGCGGGCTTTTTTTTTTTTTTTTTTTTTTTACATCTTCTTTCTGTTAACCTTGAATTGCTCTCTGTTCTGTAAAAAAAAAACTTACTCCAACAGCCGCCCCCTCCCGTAAGCCCGCCTTCCGTCGGGGTCTCAACAAGATCGTCGGGGGACAGGATGCCTCGCCAGGCCAGTTTCCCTACCAGCTAAGCTTCCAAGACATTTCCTTCTCTTCTCCCTTCCACTTCTGCGGCGCTTCCATCTACAACGAGAACTGGGGCGTGTGTGCCGGTCATTGCGTCCAGGGAGAGGACTTCAACAACCCTGACTACCTTCAGGTGAATACTTATCCACACAATAATGAAGTTAAAAAAAAAACTATTTTGCCGCCAGCCATCCTCTTTGTATCTCATACTCTCATTCCGACATTATTTCGTTGCAGGTTGTTGCTGGCGAGCGAGATTTGGACGTTGATGAGGGTAACGAGCAGGCGATTGTTCTGTCCAAGATCATCCAGCACGAAGATTACAACGGGTTCACCATCAGTAACGACATTTCCCTTCTCCAACTGTCCTCCCCTCTGACCTTCAACAGCTTTGTTGGATCTGTCGGTCTGCAGAGTGTAAAGGAGTACATTGGAGACTGCGTTGTGTCCGGCTGGGGTACAACCTCGGAGGGAGGCAGCACTCCCTCTGTCCTTCAGTATGTCGATGTCCCCGCTGTCAGTGACGCTGACTGTCGCGCCGCTTACGGAGAAAACGACATCGATGACTCCATGATCTGCGCTGGACTACCCCAGGGAGGAGTGGACGCCTGCCAGGGTGACTCTGGTGGACCTATGGTGTGTGGCGGCCTCCTGACCGGCATCGTGTCCTGGGGCTATGGTTGTGCCCGCCCTGACTACCCCGGCGTGTACGCTGAGGTGGCCTACTTCAAGGACTGGGTCGAAGCTAATGTTTCGTAAAATCCATTTTTAGCTCTAGCTGGTGTGCTGCCAGACACAATAAAGGCGTCACAGAGAACTTTGCTTTCAGTATTCCTAATTATGATGGTGTTTCGATATGTCTAGTGTATACCGATGGCATAATCACACACACACACACACACACACACACACACACACACACACACACACACACACACACACACACACACACACACACACACAAACATACACACTAACACAAACAAACAAACGAACAGACCAACACACACAAAAACATAAAAATCAAATAAAAAATAAACAAACCAGCACACACACAAACACACAAACACACACACACACACACACACACACACACACACACACGGCGGTGGCCGAACTGGTAGCGTACTGGGCCCACATTTACCGCGTGATGGACGACGCGGGTTCGAATCCCCACGCTACCACTCGGATTTTTCAGTCACCGCCGAGTGGCTTAAAACTACCCACATGCTGTCCTGAAGACCACCCATCAACCCGGACTCTAGAGGAAGCCGTCCAAGCGAATCAAGAATGAGTTCCGGGGGGCAGCATGAGCCAATGCAGGATGGCGCCACTATAAACACTCGCCTGCGCCAGAACGGGCTGGGCCGACCATCAGGCCCCACCTGGAAGAAGCCTTGGGCCGACCATCAGGCCCCACCAGGAAGATGCCTACCGGCGCAACAGGCAGCGACGTAAAACACACACACACACACACACACACACACACACACACACACACACACACACACACACACACTAACACAAACAAACAAACGAACAGACCAATCAGCTATCAGAAGTGGAAAGGTGCTTTTGAATCTTCCGATTAAGGATTGATTCAAAAGCTTTATATAGACAAGAAAGTAAAACTATAGGACGGTAGTTTGAGGGATTGGAACGGTCACCCTTTTTAGGCATAGGCTGTATGAAGGCGTACTTCCAGCAGGAAGGAAAGGTAGATGTTGACAGGCAGAGGCAAAGGAGTTTGACCAGGCAGGGTATCAGCACTGAAGCACAATTTTTAAGGACAATAGGAGGCACTCCATCAGGTCCATAAGCCTTCTGAGGATTGAGGCTAGAGAGGGCATAGAAAACATCATTCTTAATATGCCCAGAATCGTCCAGAGTGGAGTTTTTAGAGAAAGTTTGAGAGAAGAGTTCAGCGTTAGAGATAGATGAGACGGCGGTGCTGCCGTCAGGACTAAGGAGAGAAGGGAAAAATGAAGAATTGAAGTAGGAGGAGATGTTTTTGGCTAGGTGCCAGAAGTCCCGGAAAAAAAATTAAAAAACAAGGTTTTGGCATTTTCTATTAATGAAGGAGTTTTTGGTAAGTCGGAGAATAGATTTAGCACGTTTCCGGGCAGAAATGAAAAGATCATGGTTAGCAGAAGTGCAAAAGCTCTTGTACTTATTGTGTGTTGCCTTTCTATCTTTGATTGTACGAAAACAAACATGATTGAACCAAGGCATTTTAGCATGAAGAACAAAAAAAATGCGTTCAATTTATGCCTCCATTTCATAGACAATCACCTCTGTGATGCGCTGGGCACACACAGAGGGGTCTGTCTCCTGGAATCAGTAATCATTCAACGGGAAATCGGAAAAGTACATCCTCAGGTCGTCCCACCGAGCTGAAGCAAAATGCCAGAAGCATCGCCTCTTCGGCGGGTCCAGAGGGTGTACAGGAGCGATAGGACAGGATACAGAAATAAGGTTGTGATCGGAGGAGCCCAACGGAGAGAACAGTTTGACAAAGTAGAAGGGTTAGAGGTAAAAAAGAGGTCTAGTATGTTGAGCCTGTCTCCAAGACGGTCGGGAATACGTGTAGGATGCTGAACCAATTGCTCTAGATCGTTGAGGAGAGCAAAGTTGTAGGCTTGTTCACCAGACTGGTCAGTGAAAGAGGATGAAAGCCAAAGCTGGTGGTGAACATTGAAATCTCCTAGGATGGAGATTTCAGCGAGGGGAGAGTGGGTCAAGATGTGCTCCACTTTAGAGTTTAAGTAGTCAAAGAGTTTTACATAGTTAGTAGAGTTAGGTGAGAGATAAACAGCACAGATTTATTTAGTAATAGACTGACAACGAAGTCTTAGCCAGATGGTGGAAAATTCTGAAGAGTCAAGGTCGTGGGCACGAGAGTAAGTGATGTCGTTGCGCACGAAGGCGCAACATCCAGCTTCGGATTAAAATTTAGGATAGAGATAGTAGGAGGGAACAGAGTAGAGATTGCTGTCAGTAGCCTCAGAAACCTGTGTTTCGGTGAGGAAGGTGAGGTTTAGAGGAGGAGAGATGGTGTTCCACAGAATGAAAATTAGAACGAAGACCGCGAATGTTGCAGAAATTGATGAGAAAGAGGTTCGAGGAGTCATCAAGACACCTTTCAAGTCGGCAGCCAGAAGGGAAGTCCTCCCTGGGGGAGTTAATTCTGACCCCCCCTCCCCCCAGGCGGGGACTCCGAGGCAGAGCGAAGGTAATTGTGCCATTTTGAATTTTAAATTTTGGGAAAAGGTGTGTATGTTGTGCGAATGTAATGTGGTGTGGAAAGAGAAAGGATCTGTCTTCAGAGAGCATGCTGAACTACTCTCTGGTGTTGATGAGACAATAGGGAAACGGATAGTGAGGACAAGAGAAGGGTCTTTGGAGGGCTTCAGCACCCTCCTCACTTCCCGTATATACCTCACCGGGAGTAGCTTACGCCCGTTTCGGTAGGTGTCTTCCTACCTACTCCAGTGGACAAAGGCGATGAAAAAATTATGGCGAATATGTCTCGAGACATTGTTACAGCTGAGAGCCACTACTGCTATCGTAGGCATACTAAAAAGACAAGTCCCAAGACCAACTCTGAAACTAGTGTTGATTTGATTGCATTTCATCCTGACCTTAACCTAGGGGGTGGTACTGTTTTGCAAAAATGTATTTTATGGAGATTTGCCCCTCAGAAATATGGACATGTCCTTCTGAGTGGGAATGTGGGAATTTTTTATCAGTTGAACAAATAAGCAACCTGTACACAATCCAGACTAAACACATCAAGAAACATATTCTCAAGCTCTATGGAAATTTCATGAATTTGTATCAAACAAGAAAACAGAGACAGAATGATAAGTTTGTCAAAAGGGCAGAGGCATTCAGCAGTCAAGCCCTCGAGGTGTTGCATGTATTTCTCCATGATCCTGCAGTACTGAAAAGGCTGGAACTTAAACATGGAGTGAAAATGACTAACATGGAGTGGGACTTTTTAAAAGATCAGAGAGGCCAAAGAAAAATGTACTGTGAAGATTTTGTTGATCAAAAGTGGATGAAAACTATGGAACGCAGACGCAGGGATATGCAGGCTCTTGACAGAATGAGAGAAGACGCCGAGAGAGAGAAATAGACCTCAGCAGTCCAGTTACATCATTCCAAGCCAGTGCGGAGTCAGAAGCAGATAATCAAAGTATGAATACTGATGATGGCGAAACTTTCTGTTCCTGTGATGAAAGTGAGAGCACAAGTGATGAAGGATCCATACATGCCCAGGCTCGAGTCATTCAGTCAGTTTCAAGAAGCGTCGTCTGTCTTCCACAGCTAGAATAACCAAGCAAAATGATGATCTGTCCACAAAATATCAGCACATTCGTTAGAGCATCAGAAAGGTCAGACCAGAGTTTTGTGAGACTGTTGACAAGCTCAAAAGCTGTTATCATATGTCTGAAGCACAGGCTACCGCAGCTGTGATCACAGTTGGAAATTCCATGTTCGGCAGAAACTGGAGAGTACATGATGAGCCATATGTCATCGATATTTACACACTGCCTGACTTCAAGAGTGTCCGAGTGGCTGGGAAAAGCATTGAGGTCCTGGCACTTGATGAGATTGTAAAATAAATAATGACCTGGGATAAACAAGTTGTTGCGACCTATTCTGATGATGGCTCAAAGAAGCAAGGTACAGGTTACTTTATTCAAGGCATCACTGTGAATGGTAGGTGTAGGTTATTGCCAACGATGAGGATGGCTGAATACTGCGGGTTACTTGGTAAGGGGGTATGGAAAAAAACGCCTCCATGGGGACTTGCTCGGTGGCACACCAAGGGTATGGAATCGTCGGCTGAACGAGGCAACGCTCCAAGGTGTATGTCGTTATTGATTGATTGACTAATCATATCAAAAATATCACTGGGATAATATACTAAAGCTAGTTTACTTATAACTTAGATGTTTCATGTTAATATTTCTAGCATCCAATACAAATTCGATCATAGATGTGTTCACAACTAACTTTTTGAAAAAGCAGATTATTTTTTTTTAATGATTGTCATTCATTCACTATTATGATTGTCATTTATCAGTAAAAAAAAAAACTTCGAACACTATCACGCATCTGCATCTTTCCAGTTATGAAGGCCGCGATAACGGCTACAAAAAACAATAGTCCCCTATAAGAGACGGCGACGCCGGCAGAACGTGTCACCAGAGTCAACCATGAAGACCCTCGTCCTGTGCCTGCTCCTTGCCGGGGCCCTCGGTAAGTAGATCTCCTCTCCTCGTCACGTGGTCAATAATCACCCAATGAATCAACCACTCAATCACTCATAAACACAACCACTAATTCACTCGCTCACCCATTCAGCAGCTTTACCACACTGACGATGTCTTCTGCATCTCCTGCACTCACTCGCCCAATCATTCAGCAACATTATCACGCTGATAATGTCCTATATCTAAGTTGAATTATTGCACCATATCTCACGTTTAGAAACATGATAAACTTTCGGATCTCAATGCCCTGATCAAAGATATTAAAGCAATATTTAACTTTACAACAAATCATGACTAGTATTTCTTGTGTATACACAAACAACACGGGTCTACATCTCAATCTATTAATCCCAAAACTTGGGGGTGAAGTCAGGGTTATATAGAAGCATCTGGTGGGATTTTGTAATTAGCTCCACGCTATTTAAACCTATTAAATATCATCAACTTTTCAAACTTACTCCAACAGCCGCCCCCTCCCGTAAGCCCACTTTCCGTCGGGGTCTCAACAAGATCGTCGGTGGACAGGATGCCTCGCCAGGACAGTTTCCCTACCAGCTAAGCTTCCAAGACATTTCCTTCGGATTTCAATTCCACTTCTGCGGCGCTTCCATCTACAACGAGAACTGGGGCGTGTGTGCCGGTCATTGCGTCCAGGGAGAGGACTTCAACAACCCTGACTACCTTCAGGTGAATACTTATCCACACAATAATGAAGTTAAAAAAAAAACTATTTTGCCGCCAGCCATCCTCTTTGTATCTCATACTCTCATTCTGACATTATTTCGTTGCAGGTTGTTGCTGGCGAGCAAGATTTGGACGTTGATGAGGGTAACGAGCAGGCGATTGTTCTGTCCAAGATCATCCAGCACGAAGATTACAACGGGTTCACCATCAGTAACGACATTTCCCTTCTCCAACTGTCCTCCCCTCTGACCTTCAACAGCTTTGTTGGATCTGTCGGTCTGCAGAGTGTAAAGGAGTACATTGGAGACTGCGTTGTGTCCGGCTGGGGTACAACCTCGGAGGGAGGCAGCACTCCCTCTGTCCTTCAGTATGTCGATGTCCCCACTGTCAGTGACGCTGACTGTCGCGCCGCTTACGGAGAAAACGACATCGATGACTCCATGATCTGCGCTGGACTACCCCAGGGAGGAGTGGACGCCTGCCAGGGTGACTCTGGTGGACCTATGGTGTGTGGCGGCCTCCTGACCGGCATCGTGTCCTGGGGCTATGGTTGTGCCCGCCCTGACTACCCCGGCGTGTACGCTGAGGTGGCCTACTTCAAGGACTGGGTCGAAGCTAATGTTTCGTAAAATCCATTTTTAGCTCTAGCTGGTGTGCTGCCAGACACAATAAACGCGTCACAGAGAACTTTGCTTTCAGTATTCCTAATTATGATGGTGTTTCGATATGTCTAGTGTATACCGATGGCATAATCACAGCACACACACACACACACACACACACACACACACACACACACACACACACACACACACACACACACACACACACACACACACAAACATACACACAAACACTAACACAAACAAACAAACGAACAGACCAACACACACAAAAACATAAAAATCAAATAAAAAATAAACAAACCAGCACACACACACACACACACACACACACACACACACACACACACACACACACACACACACACACACACACACAACACAAACACAAACACACACACACACACACACACACACACACGGCGGTGGCCGAACTGGTAGCGTACTGGGCCCACATTTACCGCGTGATGGACGACGCGGGTTCGAATCCCCACGCTACCACTCGGATTTTTCAGTCACCGCCGAGTGGCTTAAAACTACCCACATGCTGTCCTGAAGACCACCCATCAACCCGGACTCTAGAGGAAGCCGTCCAAGCGAATCAATAATGAGTTCCGGGGGGCAGCATGAGCCAATGCAGGATGGCGCCACTATAAACACTCGCCTGCGCCAGAACGGGCTGGGCCGACCATCAGGCCCCACCTGGAAGAAGCCTTGGGCCGACCATCAGGCCCCACCAGGAAGATGCCTACCGGCGCAACAGGCAGCGACGTAAAACACACACACACACACACACACACACACACACACACACACACACTAACACAAACAAACAAACGAACAGACCAATCAGCTATCAGAAGTGGAAAGGTGCTTTTGAATCTTCCGATTAAGGATTGATTCAAAAGCTTTATATAGACAAGAAAGTAAAACTATAGGACGGTAGTTTGAGGGATTGGAACGGTCACCCTTTTTAGGCATAGGCTGTATGAAGGCGTACTTCCAGCAGGAAGGAAAGGTAGATGTTGACAGGCAGAGGCAAAGGAGTTTGACCAGGCAGGGTATCAGCACTGAAGCACAATTTTTAAGGACAATAGGAGGCACTCCATCAGGTCCATAAGCCTTCTGAGGATTGAGGCTAGAGAGGGCATAGAAAACATCATTCTTAATATGCCCAGAATCGTCCAGAGTGGAGTTTTTAGAGAAAGTTTGAGAGAAGAGTTCAGCGTTAGAGATAGATGAGACGGCGGTGCTGCCGTCAGGACTAAGGAGAGAAGGGAAAAATGAAGAATTGAAGTAGGAGGAGATGTTTTTGGCTAGGTGCCAGAAGTCCCGGGAAAAATTAAAAAAACAAGGTTTTGGCATTTTCTATTAATGAAGGAGTTTTTGGTAAGTCGGAGAATAGATTTAGCACGTTTCCGGGCAGAAATGAAAAGATCATGGTTAGCAGAAGTGCAAAAGCTCTTGTACCTATTGTGAGCTGCCTCTCTATCTTTAATAGCACGAGAACAAACATGATTGAACCAAGGCTTTTTAGCATGAGGAGTAGAGAAAATACGTGGAATGTATGCCTCCATTCCAAAGACAATCACCTCTGTAATGCGCTGGGCACACACAGAGGAGTCGCTCCTGGAACCAGAAGTCATTCCACGGGAAATGGAAAAGTACATCCTCAGGTCGTCCCACCGAGCTGAAGCAAAATGCCAGAAGCATCGCCTCTTCGGCGGGTCCAGAGGGTGTACAGGAGCGATAGGACAGGATACAGAAATAAGGTTGTGATCGGAGGAGCCCAACGGAGAGAACAGTTTGACAAAGTAGAAGGGTTAGAGGTAAAAAAGAGGTCTAGTATGTTGAGCCTGTCTCCAAGACGGTCGGGAATACGTGTAGGATGCTGAACCAATTGCTCTAGATCGTTGAGGAGAGCAAAGTTGTAGGCTTGTTCACCAGACTGGTCAGTGAAAGAGGATGAAAGCCAAAGCTGGTGGTGAACATTGAAATCTCCTAGGATGGAGATTTCAGCGAGGGGAGAGTGGGTCAAGATGTGCTCCACTTTAGAGTTTAAGTAGTCAAAGAGTTTTACATAGTTAGTAGAGTTAGGTGAGAGATAAACAGCACAGATTTATTTAGTAATAGACTGACAACGAAGTCTTAGCCAGATGGTGGAAAATTCTGAAGAGTCAAGGTCGTGGGCACGAGAGTAAGTGATGTCGTTGCGCACGAAGGCGCAACATCCAGCTTCGGATTAAAATTTAGGATAGAGATAGTAGGAGGGAACAGAGTAGAGATTCCTGTCAGTAGCCTCAGAAACCTGTGTTTCGGTGAGGAAGAGAAGGTGAGGTTTAGAGGAGGAGAGATGGTGTTCCACAGAATGAAAATTAGAACGAAGACCGCGAATGTTGCAGAAATTGATGAGAAAGAGGTTCGAGGAGTCATCAAGACACCTTTCAAGTCGGCAGCCAGAAGGGAAGTCCTCCCTGGGGGAGTTAATTCTGACCCCCCCTCCCCCCAGGCGGGGACTCCGAGGCAGAGCGAAGGTAATTGTGCCATTTTGAATTTTAAATTTTGGGAAAAGGTGTGTATGTTGTGCGAATGTAATGTGGTGTGGAAAGAGAAAGGATCTGTCTTCAGAGAGCATGCTGAACTACTCTCTGGTGTTGATGAGACAATAGGGAAACGGATAGTGAGGACAAGAGAAGGGTCTTTGGAGGGCTTCAGCACCCTCCTCACTTCCCGTATATACCTCACCGGGAGTAGCTTACGCCCGTTTCGGTAGGTGTCTTCCTACCTACTCCAGTGGACAAAGGCGATGAAAAAATTATGGCGAATATGTCTCGAGACATTGTTACAGCTGAGAGCCACTACTGCTATCGTAGGCATACTAAAAAGACAAGTCCCAAGACCAACTCTGAAACTAGTGTTGATTTGATTGCATTTCATCCTGACCTTAACCTAGGGGGTGGTACTGTTTTGCAAAAATGTATTTTATGGAGATTTGCCCCTCAGAAATATGGACATGTCCTTCTGAGTGGGAATGTGGGAATTTTTTATCAGTTGAACAAATAAGCAACCTGTACACAATCCAGACTAAACACATCAAGAAACATATTCTCAAGCTCTATGGAAATTTCATGAATTTGTATCAAACAAGAAAACAGAGACAGAATGATAAGTTTGTCAAAAGGGCAGAGGCATTCAGCAGTCAAGCCCTCGAGGTGTTGCATGTATTTCTCCATGATCCTGCAGTACTGAAAAGGCTGGAACTTAAACATGGAGTGAAAATGACTAACATGGAGTGGGACTTTTTAAAAGATCAGAGAGGCCAAAGAAAAATGTACTGTGAAGATTTTGTTGATCAAAAGTGGATGAAAACTATGGAACGCAGACGCAGGGATATGCAGGCTCTTGACAGAATGAGAGAAGACGCCGAGAGAGAGAAATAGACCTCAGCAGTCCAGTTACATCATTCCAAGCCAGTGCGGAGTCAGAAGCAGATAATCAAAGTATGAATACTGATGATGGCGAAACTTTCTGTTCCTGTGATGAAAGTGAGAGCACAAGTGATGAAGGATCCATACATGCCCAGGCTCGGAGTCATTCAGTCAGTTTCAAGAAGCGTCGTCTGTCTTCCACAGCTAGAATAACCAAGCAAAATGATGATCTGTCCACAAAATATCAGCACATTCGTTAGAGCATCAGAAAGGTCAGACCAGAGTTTTGTGAGACTGTTGACAAGCTCAAAAGCTGTTATCATATGTCTGAAGCACAGGCTACCGCAGCTGTGATCACAGTTGGAAATTCCATGTTCGGCAGAAACTGGAGAGTACATGATGAGCCATATGTCATCGATATTTACACACTGCCTGACTTCAAGAGTGTCCGAGTGGCTGGGAAAAGCATTGAGGTCCTGGCACTTGATGAGATTGTAAAATAAATAATGACCTGGGATAAACAAGTTGTTGCGACCTATTCTGATGATGGCTCAAAGAAGCAAGGTACAGGTTACTTTATTCAAGGCATCACTGTGAATGGTAGGTGTAGGTTATTGCCAACGATGAGGATGGCTGAATACTGCGGGTTACTTGGTAAGGGGGTATGGAAAAAAACGCCTGCATGGGGACTTGCTCGGTGGCACACCAAGGGTATGGAATCGTCGGCTGAACGAGGCAACGCTCCAAGGTGTATGTCGTTATTGATTGATTGACTAATCATATCAAAAATATCACTGGGATAATATACTAAAGCTAGTTTACTTATAACTTAGATGTTTCATGTTAATATTTCTAGCATCCAATACAAATTCGATCATAGATGTGTTCACAACTAACTTTTTGAAAAAGCAGATTATTTTTTTTTTAATGATTGTCATTCATTCACTATTATGATTGTCATTTATCAGTAAAAAAAAAAACTTCGAACACTATCACGCATCTGCATCTTTCCAGTTATGAAGGCCGCGATAACGGCTACAAAAAACAATAGTCCCCTATAAGAGACGGCGACGCCGGCAGAACGTGTCACCAGAGTCAACCATGAAGACCCTCGTCCTGTGCCTGCTCCTTGCCGGGGCCCTCGGTAAGTAGATCTCCTCTCCTCGTCACGTGGTCAATAATCACCCAATGAATCAACCACTCAATCACTCATAAACACAACCACTAATTCACTCGCTCACCCATTCAGCAGCTTTACCACACTGACGATGTCTTCTGCATCTCCTGCACTCACTCGCCCAATCATTCAGCAACATTATCACGCTGATAATGTCCTATATCTAAGTTGAATTATTGCACCATATCTCACGTTTAGAAACATGATAAACTTTCGGATCTCAATGCCCTGATCAAAGATATTAAAGCAATATTTAACTTTACAACAAATCATGACTAGTATTTCTTGTGTATACACAAACAACACGAGTCTACATCTCAATCTATTAATCCCAAAACTTGGGGGTGAAGTCAGGGTTATATAGAAGCATCTGGTGGGATTTTGTAATTAGCTCCACGCTATTTAAACCTATTAAATATCATCAACTTTTCAAACTTACTCCAACAGCCGCCCCCTCCCGTAAGCCCACTTTCCGTCGGGGTCTCAACAAGATCGTCGGTGGACAGGATGCCTCGCCAGGACAGTTTCCCTACCAGCTAAGCTTCCAAGACATTTCCTTCGGATTTCAATTCCACTTCTGCGGCGCTTCCATCTACAACGAGAACTGGGGCGTGTGTGCCGGTCATTGCGTCCAGGGAGAGGACTTCAACAACCCTGACTACCTTCAGGTGAATACTTATCCACACAATAATGAAGTTAAAAAAAAAACTATTTTGCCGCCAGCCATCCTCTTTGTATCTCATTCTCTCATTCTGACATTATTTCGTTGCAGGTTGTTGCTGGCGAGCAAGATTTGGACGCTGATGAGGGTAACGAGCAGGCGATTGTTCTGTCCAAGATCATCCAGCACGAAGATTACAACGGGTTCACCATCAGTAACGACATTTCCCTTCTCCAACTGTCCTCCCCTCTGACCTTCAACAGCTTTGTTGGATCTGTCGGTCTGCAGAGTGTAAAGGAGTACATTGGAGACTGCGTTGTGTCCGGCTGGGGTACAACCTCGGAGGGAGGCAGCACTCCCTCTGTCCTTCAGTATGTCGATGTCCCCACTGTCAGTGACGCTGACTGTCGCGCCGCTTACGGAGAAAACGACATCGATGACTCCATGATCTGCGCTGGACTACCCCAGGGAGGAGTGGACGCCTGCCAGGGTGACTCTGGTGGACCTATGGTGTGTGGCGGCCTCCTGACCGGCATCGTGTCCTGGGGCTATGGTTGTGCCCGCCCTGACTACCCCGGCGTGTACGCTGAGGTGGCCTACTTCAAGGACTGGGTCGAAGCTAATGTTTCGTAAAATCCATTTTTAGCTCTAGCTGGTGTGCTGCCAGACACAATAAACGCGTCACAGAGAACTTTGCTTTCAGTATTCCTAATTATGATGGTGTTTCGATATGTCTAGTGTATACCGATGGCATAATCACAAAGTACACACACACACACACACACACACACACACACACACACACACACACACACACACACACACACACACACACACACACACACACACACAAACATACACACAAACACTAACACAAACAAACAAACGAACAGACCAACACACACAAAAACATAAAAATCAAATAAAAAATAAACAAACCAGCACACACACACACACACACACACACACACACACACACACACACACACACACACACACACAAACACAAACACACACACACACACACACACACACACACACACACACACACGGCGGTGGCCGAACTGGTAGCGTACTGGGCCCACATTTACCGCGTGATGGACGACGCGGGTTCGAATCCCCACGCTACCACTCGGATTTTTCAGTCACCGCCGAGTGGCTTAAAACTACCCACATGCTGTCCTGAAGACCACCCATCAACCCGGACTCTAGAGGAAGCCGTCCAAGCGAATCAAGAATGAGTTCCGGGGGGCAGCATGAGCCAATGCAGGATGGCGCCACTATAAACACTCGCCTGCGCCAGAACGGGCTGGGCCGACCATCAGGCCCCACCTGGAAGAAGCCTTGGGCCGACCATCAGGCCCCACCAGGAAGATGCCTACCGGCGCAACAGGCAGCGACGTAAAACACACACACACACACACACACACACACACACACACACACACACACACACACACACTAACACAAACAAACAAACGAACAGACCAATCAGCTATCAGAAGTGGAAAGGTGCTTTTGAATCTTCCGATTAAGGATTGATTCAAAAGCTTTATATAGACAAGAAAGTAAAACTACAGGACGGTAGTTTGAGGAATTGGAACGGTCACCCTTTTTAGGCATAGGCTGTATGAAGGCGTACTTCCAGCAGGAAGGAAAGGTAGATGTTGACAGGCAGAGGCAAAGGAGTTTGACCAGGCAGGGTATCAGCACTGAAGCACAATTTTTAAGGACAATAGGAGGCACTCCATCAGGTCCATAAGCCTTCTGAGGATTGAGGCTAGAGAGGGCATAGAAAACATCATTCTTAATATGCCCAGAATCGTCCAGAGTGGAGTTTTTAGAGAAAGTTTGAGAGAAGAGTTCAGCGTTAGAGATAGATGAGACGGCGGTGCTGCCGTCAGGACTAAGGAGAGAAGGGAAAAATGAAGAATTGAAGTAGGAGGAGATGTTTTTGGCTAGGTGCCAGAAGTCCCGGGAAAAATTAAAAAAACAAGGTTTTGGCATTTTCTATTAATGAAGGAGTTTTTGGTAAGTCGGAGAATAGATTTAGCACGTTTCCGGGCAGAAATGAAAAGATCATGGTTAGCAGAAGTGCAAAAGCTCTTGTACCTATTGTGAGCTGCCTCTCTATCTTTAATAGCGCGAGAACAAACATGATTGAACCAAGGCTTTTTAGCATGAGGAGCAGAAAAAGTACGTGGAATGTGTGCCTCCATTCCAAAGACAATCACCTCTGTAATGCGCTGGGCACACACAGAGGGGTCTCTCTCCTGGAAGCAGTAATCATTCCACGGGAAATCGGAAAAGTACATCCTCAGGTCGTCCCACCGAGCTGAAGCAAAATGCCAGAAGCATCGCCTCTTCGGCGGGTCCAGAGGGTGTACAGGAGCGATAGGACAGGATACAGAAATAAGGTTGTGATCGGAGGAGCCCAACGGAGAGAACAGTTTGACAAAGTAGAAGGGTTAGAGGTAAAAAAGAGGTCTAGTATGTTGAGCCTGTCTCCAAGACGGTCGGGAATACGTGTAGGATGCTGAACCAATTGCTCTAGATCGTTGAGGAGAGCAAAGTTGTAGGCTTGTTCACCAGACTGGTCAGTGAAAGAGGATGAAAGCCAAAGCTGGTGGTGAACATTGAAATCTCCTAGGATGGAGATTTCAGCGAGGGGAGAGTGGGTCAAGATGTGCTCCACTTTAGAGTTTAAGTAGTCAAAGAGTTTTACATAGTTAGTAGAGTTAGGTGAGAGATAAACAGCACAGATTTATTTAGTAATAGACTGACAACGAAGTCTTAGCCAGATGGTGGAAAATTCTGAAGAGTCAAGGTCGTGGGCACGAGATTTAGTGATGTCGTTGCGCACGAAGGCGCAACATCCAGCTTCGGATTAAAATTTAGGATAGAGATAGTAGGAGGGAACAGAGTAGAGATTCCTGTCAGTAGCCTCAGAAACCTGTGTTTCGGTGAGGAAGAGAAGGTGAGGTTTAGAGGAGGAGAGATGGTGTTCCACAGAATGAAAATTAGAACGAAGACCGCGAATGTTGCAGAAATTGATGAGAAAGAGGTTCGAGGAGTCATCAAGACACCTTTCAAGTCGGCAGCCAGAAGGGAAGTCCTCCCTGGGGGAGTTAATTCTGACCCCCCCTCCCCCCAGGCGGGGACTCCGAGGCAGAGCGAAGGTAATTGTGCCATTTTGAATTTTAAATTTTGGGAAAAGGTGTGTGTTGTGCGAATGTAATGTGGTGGAAAGAGAAAGGATCTGTCTTCAGAGAGTATGCTGAACTACTCTCTGGTGTTGATGAGACAATAGGGAAACGGAAAGTGAGGACAAGAGAAGGGTCTTTGGAGGGCTTCAGCACCTCCTCACTTCCAGTATATAACTCACCGGGAGTAGCTTACGCCCGTTTCGGTAGGTGTCTTCCTACCTACTCCAGTGGACAAAGGCGATGAAAAAATTATGGCGAATATGTCTCGAGACATTGTTACAGCTGAGAGCCACTACTGCTATCGTAGGCATACTAAAAAGACAAGTCCCAAGACCAACTCTGAAACTAGTGTTGATTTGATTGCATTTCATCCTGACCTTAACCTAGGGGGTGGTACTGTTTTGCAAAAATGTATTTTATGGAGATTTGCCCCTCAGAAATATGGACATGTCCTTCTGAGTGGGAATGTGGGAATTTTTTATCAGTTGAACAAATAAGCAACCTGTACACAATCCAGACTAAACACATCAAGAAACATATTCTCAAGCTCTATGGAAATTTCATGAATTTGTATCAAACAAGAAAACAGAGACAGAATGATAAGTTTGTCTAAAGGGCAGAGGCATTCAGCAGTCAAGCCCTCGAGGTGTTGCATGTATTTCTCCATGATCCTGCAGTACTGAAAAGGCTGGAACTTAAACATGGAGTGAAAATGACTAACATGGAGTGGGACTTTTTAAAAGATCAGAGAGGCCAAAGAAAAATGTACTGTGAAGATTTTGTTGATCAAAAGTGGATGAAAACTATGGAACGCAGACGCAGGGATATGCAGGCTCTTGACAGAATGAGAGAAGACGCCGAGAGAGAGAAATAGACCTCAGCAGTCCAGTTACATCATTCCAAGCCAGTGCGGAGTCAGAAGCAGATAATCAAAGTATGAATACTGATGATGGCGAAACTTTCTGTTCCTGTGATGAAAGTGAGAGCACAAGTGATGAAGGATCCATACATGCCCAGGCTCGGAGTCATTCAGTCAGTTTCAAGAAGCGTCGTCTGTCTTCCACAGCTAGAATAACCAAGCAAAATGATGATCTGTCCACAAAATATCAGCACATTCGTTAGAGCATCAGAAAGGTCAGACCAGAGTTTTGTGAGACTGTTGACAAGCTCAAAAGCTGTTATCATATGTCTGAAGCACAGGCTACCGCAGCTGTGATCACAGTTGGAAATTCCATGTTCGGCAGAAACTGGAGAGTACATGATGAGCCATATGTCATCGATATTTACACACTGCCTGACTTCAAGAGTGTCCGAGTGGCTGGGAAAAGTATTGAGGTCCTGGCACTTGATGAGATTGTAAAAGAAATAGTGACCTGTGATGAACAAGATGTTGTGACCTATTCTGATGATGGCTCAAAGAAGCAAGGTACTTGTTCTTTTTCTGTTCAAGGAATCACTGTGAATGGTAGGTGTAGGTTATTGCCAACGATGAGGATGTCTGAATACTGCGGGTTACTTGGTAAGGGGGTATGGAAAAAACGCCTGCATGGGGACTTGCTCGGTGGCACACCAAGGGTATGGAATCGTCGGCTGAACGAGGCAACGCTTCAAGGTGTATGTCGTTATTGATTGATTGACTAATCATATCAAAAATATCACTGGGATAATATACTAAAGCTAGTTTACTTATAACTTAGATGTTTCATGTTAATATTTCTAGCATCCAATACAAATTCGATCATAGATGTGTTCACAACTAACTTTTTGAAAAAGTAGATTATTTTTTTTTAATGATTGTCATTCATTCACTATTATGATTGTCATTTATCAGTAAAAAAAAAAACTTCGAACACTATCACGCATCTGCATCTTTCCAGTTATGAAGGCCGCGATAACGGCTACAAAAAACAATAGTCCCCTATAAGAAACGGCGACGCCGGCAGAACGTGTCACCAGAGTCAACCATGAAGACCCTCGTCCTGTGCCTGCTCCTTGCCGGGGCCCTCGGTAAGTAGATCTCCTCTCCTCGTCACGTGGTCAATAATCACCCAATGAATCAACCACTCAATCACTCATAAACACAACCACTAATTCACTCGCTCAGCCATTCAGCAGCTTTACCACACTGACGATGTCTTCTGCATCTCCTGCACTCACTCGCCCAATCATTCAGCAACATTATCACGCTGATAATGTCCTATATCTAAGTTGAATTATTGCACCATATCTCACGTTTAGAAACATGATAAACTTTCGGATCTCAATGCCCTGATCAAAGATATTAAAGCAATATTTAACTTTACAACAAATCATGACTAGTATTTCTTGTGCATACACAAACAACACGGGTCTACATCTCAATCTATTAATCCCAAAACTTGGGGGTGACGTCAGGGTTATATAGAAGCATCTGGTGGGATTTTGTAATTAGCTCCACGCTATTTAAACCTATTAAATATCATCAACTTTTCAAACTTACTCAACAGCCGCCCCTCCCGTAAGCCCACTTTCCGTCGGGGTCTCAACAAGATCGTCGGTGGACAGGATGCCTCGCCAGGACAGTTTCCTACCAGCTAAGCTTCCAAGACATTTCCTTCGGATTTCAATTCCACTTCTGCGCTTCCATCTACAACGAGAACTGGGGCGTGTGTGCCGGTCATTGCGTCCAGGGAGAGGACTTCAACAACCCTGACTACCTTCAGGTGAATACTTATCCACACAATAATGAAGTTAAAAAAAAAACTATTTTGCCGCCAGCCATCCTCTTTGTATCTCATACTCTCATTCTGACATTATTTCGTTGCAGGTTGTTGCTGGCGAGCAAGATTTGGACGTTGATGAGGGTAACGAGCAGGCGATTGTTCTGTCCAAGATCATCCAGCACGAAGATTACAACGGGTTCACCATCAGTAACGACATTTCCCTTCTCCAACTGTCCTCCCCTCTGACCTTCAACAGCTTTGTTGGATCTGTCGGTCTGCAGAGTGTAAAGGAGTACATTGGAGACTGCGTTGTGTCCGGCTGGGGTACAACCTCGGAGGGAGGCAGCACTCCCTCTGTCCTTCAGTATGTCGATGTCCCCACTGTCAGTGACGCTGACTGTCGCGCCGCTTACGGAGAAAACGACATCGATGACTCCATGATCTGCGCTGGACTACCCGAGGGAGGAGTGGACGCCTGCCAGGGTGACTCTGGTGGACCTATGGTGTGTGGCGGCCTCCTGACCGGCATCGTGTCCTGGGGCTATGGTTGTGCCCGCCCTGACTACCCCGGCGTGTACGCTGAGGTGGCCTACTTCAAGGACTGGGTCGAAGCTAATGTTTCGTAAAATCCATTTTTAGCTCTAGCTGGTGTGCTGCCAGACACAATAAAGGCGTCACAGAGAACTTTGCTTTCAGTATTCCTAATTATGATGGTGTTTCGATATGTCTAGTGTATACAGATGGCATAATCACAAAGTACACACACACACACACACACACACACACACACACACACACACACACACACACACATACACACAAACACTAACACAAACAAACAAACGAACAGACCAACACATACAAAAACAAAAAAATCAAATAATAAATAAACAAACCAACACACACACACACACACACACACACACACACACACACACACACACACACACACACACACACACACACACACACACACACACACACACACACACACACACACACACACACACACACACACACAAACACTAACACAAACAAACAAACGAACAGACCAACACACACAAACAAACAATCAAATAAAAAATAAAAAGACCAGCACACACACACACACACACACACACACACACACACACACACACACACACATACACACACACGGTTTTCCTCTCTTCATTTGTCTCCCAATTATTTCAGACGGAGTTATTTCGAGAGTTTCAGCTTTACATTGCCGAGAAAGGAGAAGTTCGAAAAGTAAAGAGCGATCTCTCTAAGGCGTCGGCCGGAGGGCATGAATCATGAAACAAAACCTGTACCGCATAACATCACCTATTCGTTTGTCGCCTCTCCCCTCCCTATATTGCTAAGCTCCCACCCTCCCCTCGCCCTCCAAAAAATGGTACACATGGGCAGTGACTCTTATGCGCTATACATGTGTCCGCCTTGCACCCCTTGTACTCTCCATAATGCATGACTACAGAGGCGCCACGGTCGGACTCAGTCGAGGACGCTGGGGTGACCAAAGAACAAGTGTAAAAGTGATGTGGTCCAAAAGAAGTAATTTGTAGGGCAAGATGATCACAAACTTGATATTATTCGACTTTTGGAGGAGACAAATCTAAAGAACCACTAAGAATACGAACAGTATATGTAGGAGTAGGAATATATGAATGTGTTTACTTTTCCAAACATGATTTTCATTAAAGCAAATTGCATTACACGTATGAATAAAAAAGATATTTGAAACAAAACAAAGGGACTCCGATTATTGTCAAACAGTACGTATTGAGAAAATCAAAAAAGTAACCAGACTTTTCTCTATAAGTTAATTTTAAGTAAAGTTGTCATTTATTTCACGGCATTTTTTTCGTATGAAATTACAAAAGAAATCAAATATCATTCTACTTCGACGATTAGTAAGGCATGTGAAGCTGAAGCATTGAAACATTTGGGCTTCATTACAGTCCGAGAGGTGGAGAAGAGATGATAGCTGTGGCATGAAGTATCGTAATGAGAGAGAGAGAGAGAGAGACGGAGGGGGAGAGAGAGACGGAGAGAGAGAGAGAGAGAGAGAGAGAGAGAGAGAGAGAGAGAGAGAGAGAGAGAGAGAGAGAGAGAGAGAGAGAGAGAGAGAGAGAGAGAAAGCTGTTGCCCGCCAGGACTCCCTGCGAGTCTCTGCCATACGAAGAGTAGCAGGATCCCTCGACCCACGGGGCATCCTCACTCTTTACAAGGCACAGATACGACCGTATCTAGAGTACGGTGTCCTGTGCTGGATGTCGAGTGCTGCCACCCACATGCAGAGGCTCGACGCAGTGCGGCGACGAGCACTGCGTCTGGTGGAGGCCAGCGAGCATCTGGAGGAGTCGTCTGTCACTGTGACGTCGCTGGAACACCGCCGTGACGTCTAACCATTGGTGGTGTGCCACAAAGCCCAGGTGCAGGGGTTCCCCGCCTCTGCACCTTCAGGCTTCCTCAACGCGCTGCCCAGAGGTTCACCCGGACTGCACTCTCCAGTGACCAGCTTGTGGAGATGCCCCGATCACATTCCAGGCAGCACCAGCGCACATATACAGCCAGGACTACACGACTGTGGAACACGTTCACGGCAGCCACTCCCTAAGTAGAGAGCATGAACACAGCAGGTGAAGCTGGCTGCTCACAGGTGGCGTGAGGGATACCCAAGTGCGCTAGTGGCACAAATGTAGTGGCAAACTGACACTTGTACAAATTGCTTTTATATGTTTGCTTTTTTTTCTCTTTTTTTGTGTGTATTTGTATGTTTGTATGTGTGTGTGCAACAGTCGACGATTAATTTTGTCCTATACACAGGCTCTTCAAATAGTTATACCTATATAGTGTAATTCTGAGCCTCCTTTTGTACAGAAATATTATGTTCAAATAAAAGAGAGAGGCAGTCCACCGCCACCACAAAATTCAGTGGGCGGGACAATCTGGCTATCCTGGGGCTAAATTTTGCTGTGTGTGTAGTTACACAGTAAGGCAAAAACCTTCGACAGCCTGCAACCAACCAGACTGCCCAAATTTGGTGTGTGTAGACTGCCATAGCGAAGGTTCCTTTTGCTGCTCGCGCACCGAAGACCTTAGGAAGGCTCGGAATATACCCCACCCTGTCACCTACGCGGACGCTGAGGACGCCGCCCCCACTTCCACGCAACCCTCCTCACAATCTGACCATCAGCCCCACCAGACCACGGCTAGAGCAGAGGACACTTCCACGCCACCTCCCTCACAACCTGGTCTACCTGTCGATCAGCCCCAGCAGACGGCGACTGGAGCAGCCATCGAACTTAGGGAAGAGCTTTTGGGCTCATACCGGTATTCAAGAAAAAGGACAAGACAGACCCAACCTACTACCGCCCAATTTCGCTCCTGTCGGTTGTTAGCAAGATCCTGGAGCGGATATTGCTGAACAACTGACGCGCCACCTGGAGGAGAACCATCTATTGTCTCCTTGTCAGCACGAATTCAGGAGAGGTCGCTCGGCATCAGACCTCCTCCTCCTGCTCAGCAAGTCTCGGCATGATGCCCTGGACTCTGGTCGCCCCTCAATTGTTGCTGCCCTAGATATTGCTGGGGCATTCGACTGTGTGTGGCACAGGGACCTCCTGGCCAAGCTCGAACAGCTCGGCATCACAGGGCAACTGCTGCAGCTGTTTTCGAGCTACCTGCACGGCCGGAGTCTGAGGGTAGTGGTGAACGGGTGCACGTCAGGCAGTTACCCAATCACTGCCAGCGTTCCACAAGGATCAGTACTGGCCCCGATTCTTTGGAACGCATACTTCGACGAGCTGCTCCGTGGCCTACCAGTGGCCTCAGCCTACGCCGACGACTGCACCCTGTCCCACAGCTACACCAGGGAGGAAACTGCGGACGTGATTGAAGCCACCAACCGCCATCTTGGTGACATCATGGCCTGAGGAAGACCTTATCAAGTCAAGTTTGCTGCCGAGAAGACCCAGGCCATGGTCATATCGCGTTCGGGGGAGGACGCCAGACTCCTGCAGGGACGGCTGAAGTTTGGGGCGACACCCTGGCCATCAAGGACTCCATCAACATCTTGGGGGTGGAGGTCGACTCCAGACTCAGTTTCGACCGCCACCTGGAGTGTGTGGCGTGCAGAGCCTCCCTGAGGGTGACACTCCTGCGTCGCGTGCGGCACCTGCTCGACGCAGATGGCCTCCTGAGGATGTACAAAGCCCAGGTGAGGCCCGTCATGAAATACTCCCCTCTCTCCTGGATGAGTAGTGCCCAATGTCACCTCTCGCTGCTGGACAGAGTGCAGAGGAGGGCAGAGCGACTCGTCCGCGATGCCAGCAGCCTTCAGCAGCAGCGACCACATGGGCACCAGTGGCGGCAGCGGCAACATCGACAGCAGCTACGTCACCAGCAGGACGCCCCCCGCTGTATGCTCGACAGTCTCGGGCACCGGAGAAGGGTCGGTGCCATCCCAGTCCTACACAAGGCCCAGGTCCAACATACACCTCACCTGGCGGCACTACGGGTCCCTTGGAGAAGAGGCCAGCACACCACGAGAGCGGCGATGGCTAACGACCTCCTCCTTGAAATCCCGTGAAGCCGCACAGCCAGGTGCCAGAGGGCCTTCACGAGTGTCACGGCCCACCTGTGCAACGCCTTCACGGGTGAAGTGGGCGTTAGGGCAATGAACACCCAGCAGGAGAAGGTGGCGGCTCATGCCTGGTGTCGCACTTATCCGCCCTAGTCACATCCGCCTGAGCACAACACAACACTAGTGACATTGTCCGAGACAATGCTTTAAGATAAGCGACCTCACGACAGAGGTCGTCTTTAGCATGGAGACAATTTCCGCGCCCCTTTTGTCATATGTATACCATTGTATCTTGATGTTTAAATAAAAAAATAAAAAAATAAAAGAGAGAGAGAGATTTACAAAGAAAATCAGACCACACAGACCCCATGGTCCAGACTAGGTGGTCTGTCCTTAAACCTAAGTGATTCTACATTAATCAGATGGCTCTAAAACGTTGCATTTCTACTCTAGTTAATATTAAGTTCAATGAAGTGTCGGTCGAGCTTGTTTTCAAAGGAGTCAATTGTGTTACACTGGACCAGTGAAGGTGGGAGCTTATTCCATTCCCGCACTACAACGTTGGTGAAGGAAAATTTGGTGTATCTGAATTTACTTGTCTACATTTGAGTTTTATGCCATTGTTCCTCGTCGGCAAAGTGTTATCAATCATGAACAATTTCGTTCTGTCTACATTCGTGAAACCATTAAGTATTTTAAACATTCGATCAGTTTTCCTCGGAGGCGGCGTTTCTCAAGAGTGAACATGTTAAGGGTGGAAATCCTTTCTTCGTAAGATTTGTTGCGCAAGGAAGGGATCATTTTTGTTGCCCGACGCTCAACACCTTCTAATTTAGAAATGTCCTTTGCATGGTGGGGACCCAAAACTGTACCGCATATTCCAAGTGGGGTCTGACTAAACTATTGTAGAGCGGAAGTATTACATCTTTATTCTTGAATAAAAAGTTTCTTTTAATGAAGCCCAACATTCTGTTCGCTTTATTTGCTGCATCGATACATTGATGTGAGAATTCGAGGTTTGACGCGATTTTGACCCCCAGGTCCTTAACGCATTGAACGCTTGTGATTTTAACGCCGCGCATTTCGTAATCGAACTTCTTATTTCTTGTTCCAACTTGAAGGACCTTGCACTTGTCTACGTTAAAGGGCATCTCCCATCTATCCGATCAAGCTGAAATTTTGTGCAAATCCTCTTGGAGGCTTTGCCTGTCTTCGTCAGTGAGAACCGAGTTACCAATCTTTGTCTCATCTGCAATTTTACTAATGCGATTATTGAGTCCAACATCCACATCGTTGATGTAAATGATGAAGAGCACTGGGCCAAGAACCGAGCCCTGAGGGACGCCACTAGTGGCCGGCGCCCACTCTGAGTTAAATCCGTCAATCACCACTCTTTGTTGTCTGTTCCTCAACCAATTCGCGATCCATTGGTTTACTTGACCGTCAATACCTATTTGCTTTAATTTATAAAGTAATTTATGATGTGGGACTTTATCAAACGCTTTCTGGAAATCAAGATAGACTACGTCCAATGATTTGGTTACGTCATAAACTGAGAAGAGGTGGTTATGAAAGGTCAATATGTTTGATAGGCAGGATCTTTTGTTACGGAAGCCATGTTGTGCATCCCCAATTAATGAGTGGCTTTCAAGGTAACTCATAATTTTGTCTCTAATTATGCTCTCAAGTAGCTTACCTACAACTGAAGTTAGAGAGTGAGAGAACGAGAGAGAGAGAGAGAGAGAGAGAGAGAGAGAGAGAGAGAGAGAGAGAGAGAGAGAGAGAGAGAGAGAGAGAGCAAACACATTGCCCAAAAGGCCTCCCACAGAGTCTCCTGCCTGCGAAGGGTGGCCAGCTTCCTCGACAAAAAAGGGAGGCTGTTGCTCTACAAGATCCAGATACGGCCTTACCTGGAGTACGCTACCCTCTCTTGGATGTCGTGTGCTGCCTCGCACAGCGGGAGACTCGACGCCATCCAGAGACGGGCACTGCGACTGGTGGATGCGGCAGACCCACCAACCGGGCAGGAAACTCTCAGCTCCGTCGACTCCTTGGAACACCGCAGGGACGTAGCTGCTCTTGTGGTGTTTCATAAGGCACAAGTGCAGGGAGTGCCACATCTGGTGGGCTTACGCCAACCTCCGAGAGTCACCACGCGGGACACGAGAACGGTGCTATCCCGTGGTGACGCAGTGGAGGTGCCGTGTTCCCGTACCAGCCAGCACCAGCGCACATTTCGGGAAGAGTCTGCCGGATGTGGAACATGTTCACGGCCTGTGTACCAAACATCCGGGAGATGAACACCCAAAAAATAAAACTGTCGGCCCACCACTGGAGGGCCTCACTCCCCACTCCACTGACACTCGTGATGGAGCATTGACACGAGTGTAGTGTGCAGTGCGCTCACATATATTCTGTATTGTATGTTTTTTTTATAGTATATATATTTTTTATAGTTTATGAAGTTATTTTTTATATAGATTTTATTCTGCCCTTTGAATAGGCAGCACACGACAGTGCACCTTTGGGTATGTAAATATTATACATGTGCCTATGTTTAAATAAAAAAAAAATAAAAAAAAGACGGAGAGAGAGAGAGAGAGAGAGAGAGAGAGAGAGAGAGAGAGAGAGAGAGAGAGAGAGAGAGAGAGAGAGAGAGAGAGAGAGAGAGAGAGAGAGAGAGAGAGAGAGAGAGAGAGAGATCGCCGCTACTTCCAAAAATGATGACATCCCACAAGTCCTGGTCTCACAGGAGATACAGGAATCAATTTGTTAAGACACGTGACCTAGATGCTATTGAAAAAGTGGCCTCCTCAGAGAGGTCGGAGGAGCCGGAACGGAAAAAAACTAAACCGAAGAAAGTCATCAGCAGATCTAACCTCGTCATCATCACCCGTGTATGAATCAGTCTGCATTCTCTTCATGAAAAGCAGCAAATATCTCATGAACAGCAAAACAAGAGAGCCCTTGATCCAATGCGTCGAACAACGTTCAGATCAGACGGTCTGGCAGGCAGCAATTTTTTTTTTTTTTTTTTTTTTTTACAGCTAAGGAATCAGCTCAAGGGCAACAACAACAAAAAAAGGAGTAAAGAAAAAGCCCGCTAATCGCTGTTCCCACATAGACAAAAGTGAAAAGTGGCGAAAAGAGGTCAAAATTCGGGTGGAGAATTGTCTTGATACACTCCTGTTGAAAGAGTTCAAGTCATAGGCAGGAGGAAATATACAGTGTGAGGGATGAAAGAATGGAGATGCTGGTTAACTTTTGCATAATGGGTATGGACTGTATAGGAATGAGCTAGAGTAGAAGGTCGTGTACAGCGGGGTCACGGGAGGAGGGGAGGCATGCAGTTAGCAAGTTCAGAAGAGAAGTCAGCATCAAAGCATGGAATACAAATTCGATCATAGATTGTTCAAGACTAACTTTTTGAAGAAGCAGATTATTATTTTTTTTAATGATTGTCATTCAGTCACTATTATGATAGTCATTCATCAGTATGAAAAGAGAAAAAAAATCCGACAACTATCACGCATCTGCATCTTTCCAGTTATGAAGGCCGCGATAACGGCTACAAAAAACAATAGTCCCCTATAAGAGACGGCGACGCCGGCAGAACATGTCACCAGAGTCAACCATGAAGACCCTCGTCCTGTGCCTGCTCCTTGCCGGGGCCCTCGGTAAGTAGATCTCCTCTCTTCGTCACTTGGTCAATAATTACCCAATGAATCAACCACTCAATCACTCATAAACACAACCACTAATTCACTCGCTCACCCATTCAGCAGCTTTACCACACTTACGATGTCTTCTGCATCTCCTGCACTCACTCGCCCAATCATTCAGCAAAATTATCACGCTGATAATGTCCTATATCTAAGTTGAATTATTGCACCATATCTCACGTTTAGAAACATGATAAACTTTCGGATCTCAATGCCCTGATCAAAGATATTAAAGCAATATTTAACTTTACAACAAATCATGACCAGTATTTCTTTTGCATACACAAACTACACGGGTCTACATCTCAATCTATTAATCCCAAAGCTTAGGGGTGAAGTCAGGCTTATATAGAAGCATCTGGTGAATTTTGTAATTAGCCCCACGCTATTTAAACCTATTAAATATCAACTTTTCAAACTTACTCCAACAGCCGCCCCCTCCCGTAAGCCCACTTACCGTCGGGGTCTCAACAAGATCGTCGGGGGACAGGATGCCTCGCCAGGACAGTTTCCCTACCAGCTAAGCTTCCAAGACATTTCCTTCTCTTCTCCCTTCCACTTCTGCGGTGCTTCCATCTACAACGAGAACTGGGGCGTGTGTGCCGGTCACTGCGTCCAGGGAGAGGACTTCAACAACCCTGACTACCTTCAGGTAAATACTTATCCACACAATAATGAAGTTAAAAAAAACTATTTTGCCGCCAGCAATCCTCTTTGTATCTCATACTCTCATTCTGACATTATTTCGTTGCAGGTTGTTGCTGGCGAGCAAAAATTGTACGTTGATGAGGGTAACGAGCAGGCGATTGTTCTGTCCAAGATCATCCAGCACGAAGATTACAACGGGTTCACCATCAGTAACGACATTTCCCTTCTCCAACTGTCCTCCCCTCTGACCTTCAACAGCTTTGTTGGATCTGTCGGTCTGCAGACTGTAAAGGAGTACATGGGAGACTGCGTTGTGTCCGGCTGGGGTACAACCTCGGAGGGAGGCAGCAGTGCCTCTGTCCTTCAGTATGTCGATGTCCCCACTGTCAGTGACGCTGACTGTCGCGCCGCTTACGGACAAAACGACATCGAAGACTCCATGATCTGCGCTGGACTACCCGAGGGAGGAGTGGACGCCTGCCAGGGTGACTCTGGTGGACCTATGGTGTGTGGCGGCCTCCTGACCGGCATCGTGTCCTGGGGCTATGGCTGTGCCCGCCCTGACTACCCCGGCGTGTACGCTGAGGTGGCCTACTTCACGGACTGGGTCGTAGCTAATGCTGTGTAAATTCCATTTTTCTCTCTGGCTGCTGTGCTGCCAGAAACAATAAACACGTCACAGAGAACTTTGCTTTCAATAAAACCAAGTTATGATGGTGTTTCGACATGTATAGCGCAGACCGGTAGCGCACACACACACACTCCGGTAGCTCAATAGGCTAGAGCGCCGCGCTGCAATGCTCCACGGCCAAACAGGCGGCGGTTCGAGCCCCGGTCAGGCCGGATTTTTCCGTTGACTAGGAATGGTTAATGCCCCCCTTTCAGCAAGGGGGATGGGGTGTGTGGTGTGAGGTCCTGGCAATACCCAGAGAACGACGATAATGAGCATGCACTTGCTCGTGTGGGGAGGGTACCTGCTGGTGAAAGCGAGTTCAACTCGTGATCAGGCCGTGGTGAATTACACACACACACACACATACACACACAAGAAAACTAACACATACAAACATACAATCAAACAAACGAACAAATCAACAAATGGACAGACCAACACACACACAAACAATCAAACAAACAAACGTACACACACACACACACACACACACACACACTATCTAACCAACTAACACACACAAACAAACAAAAGAACGACCAAATCAACAAACGAACAGACCAACACACACACACAAACAATCAAACAAACAAACAAACAGACCAACACACACACACACACACACACACACAGATGCCGTACGAAGAGGACGTGGTCTGGGGAGCTCCCTCCTGTGTTGTGTCGTCTACAAAAACCGGGTTGAGTTTTCGCAAGGTCAGGGCGTGCTCTGAGTGGGCCCGTCTCCTGTTTATAGAATTTAAAGCTGGTGTAGGATGAGGGGTGGCAGACACCGAAAAGAGGAAGAGGAACTGGAGCAAGACAGAAAATGCGAGAATATATATATATATATAAATATATGTGTATATATATATATATATATATATATATATATATATATATATATATATATATATATATATATATATATATATATATATATATATATATATATATATATATATATATATATATATATATATATATATATATATATATATATATATATATATATATATATATATATATATATATATATATATATATATATATATATATATATATATATATATATATATATATATATATATATATATATATATATATATATATATATATATATATATATATATATATATATATATATATGCCTATTTCTTTTTAATATTCACATATTTGCTAGCATTGCAATTGAAGGTTAGATCTGATAGATCTACATACTAAAGGAAGAAAGCCATCTCATGCCGCTTGGCGCGCTTTTTTTTTTTTTTTTTTTACAACTACGATAATGTTCGCAATTTCTTTTATTTGTTTTGTATGTTCATTATTTCTTTATTATTATTATTAGTTTTAGTAGTAGTAGTAGTAGTAGTAGTAGTAGTAGTAGTAGTAATAATAGTAGTAGTAGTAGTAGTAGTAGTAGTAGTAGTAGTAGTAGTAGTAGTAATAGTAGTAGTAGTAATAGTAGTAGTAGTATTGTTATTATTATCATTATAATTAGTAGGCTAGTGGTAGTGTTTACAGGAATGATACCCCCAAGATCTCAGTGAATCTTTCTTTGAAAGGGCGCAATTTAGGTCCTAATGGGGAGGGGGCCGCGCTGTCGCCCCCCCCCCCCCCACACCCCCTCACTGGTGTGGTCTCCCCATCAGAAAAAACACGTAAAAAAACTAGAAAGAATACAAAGGATGGCAATGAAAATGGTTCCAGAACTAGAGGGATTGTCATATGAAGAAAGGTTTAAGGAAATGGACCTGCCAAGGTTGATACAAAGAAGAGACTCAATCGCTTCTTCTACCTCACACAGTTTATGCATTTCTTCTCAGCCATGGAACAATCCTTCGATTAATGATCACCAGCGCATTTGAAACATTTTGGGGCTTCTCCATTGCTCTTAGCAGCACAGTTGGGCTCAAGATGGCCGTATCTCTGACAATGATAACATATAACTGCATGGTATATATCACTATGTATATTCCCCATTCTAATTTTAACTTGTGATTCTTGTGAACCAGCTTTCTCAAAGGTTGGGTCGCATCTCAAAATGTAGTGCATCGTACCGCCAGCTGCAGGCTTACTAAAAATCAGCTCAATCTTATCCTCAACACCCTCAATTGTGTGTAAGAACTCATTGCGGTCTGAGATGGTCTCCTTTATTTTTTCCTTAGTCTCCTCTTAATGCACATTGCATATCATGATCTTTGGTTTCATCTTTCCAACACTCTTGATACTAATTTGCTCAACAGACTCCAATTTTTGAGCAGCCTCATCCCTTGTGTTCTCATTATCAAAATTCATGACAATATTACCCCCATCTATGAATCTTGACTCAGTTATTTGAATACCATTCAATGCCTGGGAGACCTCATCCTTCATATCTGTTGCCTTCTTTTCCTGGATAGAAGCTTTCTCAACTAGGAGATTCTTCTTCACTTTCCTGCCTCTCATCGCCACCTCAGCCCAACTGGAATCAGCATGCTCAGCAAGAAGCGTGTCAACACCTGATCCCAGCTCCTTATTCACCTTCTCAGCCCTTGATTCAACCTCAGCCTTAACCACCGATATTTCTTTAGATAATTCTTGCTTGAATTCATTCAATTTTTCCACAATGCTGGTAGCCAGAGACGCTTTATGGAGGCATGGGGTGCATATCCAATCTATTTTGGGTATATTATCCTGCTTGATCCCAGTCAAATTAGCACACTTCACATGACACCACCAAGGACACAAACAGCATCCAATCCACTTCTCGCCTGAGAATTCCACACCAACAGCACAAATCCCCCAGTCCCTTGGCCTTGCCAGTCATGTCGACACTTTCTGTGTGGAGCTAGACGCAACACACATCCGCTCAGGACCACGACCACTCACTCACTTACTTAGAAGAAAGTTTTATTGTACTTTCACCTCCTCCTCCTCCTCCTCCTCTTCCTCCTCTTCTCTGATTATATCCCACCCTCTTTTCCATCCTTTCGTCCTCTAGCACTCCTGTCTTCCCTTCTGAACCTAATTCTATTCATTCCTCCTCACCTGTCGTACGCTTCTTCGCTTTCAGGAGAAGCAGAACGATGCTCTTCCAATCGGGCCAATCTCAGGAAGTGGTCCTGGCAAATTAATAGATTTCTGCAACCTCTGCTTCCTGGCTGGGAAAAGTTTGTGTCCTGAACACACGGTCAGCAGAATATTTTGACGTTGGTATTATTTTTTTTGTTTTAGTTGCTGCTTGCTTGTGAAGAACTAATTTTTGCTATTGCATCATGCTGCTGCTGCTGCTGTGAAAACGCAAGTAATGTTGATGTGACAAAATCTGGCGAGATGTTTCCGCTTTAAAGGTTGTCATTTCTCTTTTAATTAGCAATCATGATAGTGTATTACCGCTGTACGACGTCGCTTCAGATGCTCAAGTCTATACGTGCTATTATATAGGACCACTTGAATTTTTATTTAGGGCGTTTTAGGACTAGCGTGCAAGATTTTGGTTTAATTTTGGCCTGCCGACTCTGAAGTCGGGTTGACAGGAAGGCTTTGCGAGTTATTGTTACTCAGTTAAGTATTTCAGGAGCAACGGCGTCCTTGAGAGTTTATGTCAGGTACGTCGCTATGAAACAAATATTTCTTTGTCGACGAAGATTATTTTTACCTATGCTTGATACTGAATTTTGCTTT
Source organism: Eriocheir sinensis (assembly GCF_024679095.1). Lineage (NCBI taxonomy): Eukaryota > Metazoa > Arthropoda > Malacostraca > Decapoda > Varunidae > Eriocheir > Eriocheir sinensis. The sequence goes on along the minus strand of NC_066539.1, from coordinate 16,185,089 downwards.
GAATGTCTTTATAATTCGATACTACAATACGTTTGTTGTTCATCAGCTCTAGGCGATACTGTGAAGTTTGCACCGACAATTCATATTCTTTTGTTCATTAATGATCTATCCAAAAGAAACTACTCTGTTCACTTACGTCGATGACTCTTCTGCGATCCTCAATATCTTTCAACATAAGATCCTCCCAACATAATTACAGGACTTAAGGCTGGACGCTACATAACGCTTAAAGTCTGACCTTGCTATCATTTTTGAATGGGGCAGAAGGAAACTGTTGTTCTTCCATGCATCAAAAACTCAGTTTCTTCACCTGTCAACTTGACATAATCTTTTAAACACCTATCCCACTCTTTTCGATAAAACTATAAAACTCAGTTATCTCCTGCTTCCACAACAAACATTCCCGGCCTATTCCTAACTCATAATCTTAACCGGGAATTTCATAGCTCATGTCTTGCTAAATCAGCTTCCCCGAGGTAAGCCGTTCAGTATCGTCTCCAGCTTTTTTCCCCCTCCCAGATGCTAACCTTATACAGAGGTCTTGTTCGCCCTCGTATGGAGTATGTATCTTGTGTGGGGGCTTTCACACACACAGCCCTTCTGGACAAGTAGAGTTAATGTTCTTCGTTTCAACAACTCCCCTCCCCTTACTGACAGTGTTTTACTTTCTAAACTTCACCGCAATGTTTCTAACTGCATGCTCTTCTGAACTTTCTAACAACATGCATCCACCCGTCCCACGGTACCGCTACACACGACTTTTTACAATGCTATCCAAATCCCTTAAGCAAGAGTTAATTAGCATCTTTATTCTTTCATCCCTTTTGGCTGCTAAACTCGACAACAGTCTTCATTCGTCTGAATTTCCTCCTGCCTACGACTCTTCCAATAGTGGAATATCAAGACACCTCTCGATCTTAAATTGACCCTTTTTGCTGGCTACTCAGTTCTGTTTACTTTTACATGAGCAGCGCTTAGTGGGCTTTATTATTTTTTGTTTTGTTTTTGCTCGAGGCTGCTTCCTTTAATGTGAAAAAAAGTTCTTAATGTATCCTTTACTTGATTTGTAAGCTAAGACTACACGTGTGTGTGTTGGTCTGTTCGTTTGTTTGTTAGTGTTAGTGTTTGTGTGTTTATCTGAGAATGTGTGTGTGTATGTGTGCGTGTGCGTGCGTACGTGCGTGCGTGCGTGTGTGTGTGTGTGTGTGTGTGTGTGTGTGTGTGTGTGTGTGTGTGTGTGTAATTCACCACGGCCTGATCACGAGTTGGACTCGCTTTTGCCAGCAGATACCCTCCCGGCGTCTGGGTACTGCCAGGACCTCACACACCACACACACCATCCCCCTTGCTCAAGAGGGGACGGTAACCACTCCTAGCCAACCGAAAGAATCTGGTGTGTGTGTATGTGAGTGTGTGTGTGTGTGTGTGTGATTGTGCCACCGGTCTGCGCTATACATGTCGAAACACCATCATAACTTGGTTTTACTGAAAGCAAAGTTCTGTGTGACGTGTTTATTGTGTCTGGCAGCACAGCAGCCACAGAGAAAAATGGAATTTATACAGCATTAGCTGCGACCCAGTCCGTGAAGTAGGCCACCTCAGCGTACACGCCGGGGTAGTCAGGGCGTGCACAGCCATAGCCCCAGGACACGATGCCGGTCAGGAGGCCGCCACACACCATAGGTCCACCAGAGTCACCCTGGCAGGCGTCCACTCCTCCCTCGGGTAGTCCAGCGCAGATCATGGAGTCTTCGATGTCATTTTCTCCGTAAGCGGCGCGACAGTCAGCGTCACTGACAGCGGGGACATCGACATACTGAAGGACAGAGGCACTGCTGCCTCCCTCCGAGGTTGTACCCCAGCCGGACACAACGCAGTCTCCCATGTACTCCTTTACAGTCTGCAGACCGACAGATCCAACAAAGCTGTTGAAGGTCAGAGGGGAGGACAGTTGGAGAAGGGAAATGTCGTTACTGATTCTGAACCCGTTGTAATCTTCGTGCTGGATGATCTTGGACAGAACAATCGCCTGCTCGTTACCCTCATCAACGTACAATTTTTGCTCGCCAGCAACAACCTGCAACGAAATAATGTCAGAATGAGAGAATGAGATATAAAGAGGATGGCTGGCGGCAAAATAGTTTATTTTTTTAACTTCATTATTGTGTGGATAAGTATTTACCTGAAGGTAGTCAGGGTTGTTGAAGTCCTCTCCTTGGACGCAGTGACCGGCACACACGCCCCAGTTCTCGTTGTAGATGGAAGCGCCGCAGAAGTGGAAGGGAGAAGAATAGGAAATGTCTTGGAAGCTTAGCTGGTAGGGAAACTGTCCTGGCGAGGCATCCTGTCCCCCGACGATCTTGTTGAGACCCCGACGGAAGGCGGGCTTACGGGAGGGGGCGGCTGTTAGATGTAAAGTGAGAATTGGGTAATTTCTAGGTGATTTTTAGTTTTTTTTAGTGAGGAAGATAATGAGAGATTTAGGTATCGAGTATGCAAGAATGAGAAAGTTTGATGAAGATGGAGCACTTACCGAATGCCCCGGCGAGGAGCAGGCACAGCACGATGGTCTTCATGGCTGACTCTGGTGATGATGGTGCCGACGGTGACGCCTTTTATAGTACGGGATTGCCGCAACCGTTACCGTGACCTCTACATGCTGAGATAAGCCAAATGTCTTTTTATCTATACGTATGGGAAGTCCGCATTATTCAGCGTTGGTGTCCTCAGTGAATGTATTGATTACTCAACCATAGAAGGTAATTTGACAAGTGCCTGTAATTATTTTTTTGTGTAGAGCAAAGCAATCACGGAAGATTATTTGAAGAAAGGACTCTGCTAAAGTTTTTTGCTGTTCATATTGAAATAAGGAAACTATATTCTAGCGAGATCATAAAAATTCCTTATGCAAGAATTAACCAGCATCTTCATTCTTTCATTCGTTCCATCAGTAAATCTGGAACATCCTTCCTCCGTCTGTATTTCCTCATACCTACGACTTGAACTCTTTCAAGCATTAAGACATCTCTCCGTTCGAAATTGAGGAAATGATTGAACTGAAAAAACAAAAATTAGGAAACTAAACAATTATATCAAACCCTCTTTCCTGTAATATTATTCACAAAGTCCACCTCTTTCAAGGCTTTTGAAATTAATACAAAATCCATTACTTTTCCAGGACAGAAAAAATGAAAATAAAATTCCATGAATTTTCCATGACGTTTCCAGACCACGACCACCCCGTTAGGACATGGCTGATTATGAAGTAAAGGCTACAGAGTGGCCTGAGATTAACGGTCAAAATTAAATTAAAATTAGGTCTAAAAAGGGCTGCCAATAGCAGTTCTAGTAAAAAAGTCTAACCTCGCTAGAATATAGTTTCCTTATTTCAATATGAACAGCAAAAAACTTTAGCAGAGTCCTTTCTTCAAATACTCTACCGTCCCACTCACGTGATTACTTTGCACTACACAAAAAAATAATTACAGGCACTTGTCAAATTACCTTCTATGGTTGAGTAGTCAATAGATTCACTGAGGACACTAACGCTGAATAATGCGGACTTCCCATACGTATAGATAAAAAAACATCTGGCTTATCCCAGCATGTAGAGGTCACGGTAACGGTTGCGGCAATCCCGTACTATAAAAGGCGTCACCGTCGGCACCATCATCACCAGAGTCAGCCATGAAGACCATCGTGCTGTGCCTGCTCCTCGCCGGGGCATTCGGTAAGTGCTCCATCTTCATCAAACTTTCTCATTCTTGCATACTCGATACCTAAATCTCTCATTATCTTCCTCACTAAAATAAAAAATAAAAATAAAATAAAAAATCACCTAGAATTTACCCAATTCTCACTTTACATCTTACAGCCGCCCCCTCCCGTAAGCCAACCTTCCGTCGGGGTCTCAACAAGATCGTCGGTGGACAGGATGCCTCGCCAGGACAGTTTCCCTACCAGCTAAGCTTCCAAGATATTTCCTTCGGATTTCACTTCCACTTCTGCGGCGCTTCCATCTACAACGAGAACTGGGGCGTGTGTGCCGGTCACTGCGTCCAAGGAGAGGACTTCAACAACCCTGACTACCTTCAGGTGAATACTTATCCACACAATAATGAAGTTAAAAAAAAACTATTTTGCCGCCAGCCATCCTCTTTGTATCTCATACTCTCATTCTGACATTATTTCGTTGCAGGTTGTTGCTGGCGAGCAAGATTTGGACGTTGATGAGGGTAACGAGCAGGCGATTGTTCTGTCCAAGATCATCCAGCACGAAGATTACAACGGGTTCACCATCAGTAACGACATTTCCCTTCTCCAACTGTCCTCCCCTCTGACCTTCAACAGCTTTGTTGGATCTGTCGGTCTGCAGACTGTAAAGGAGTACATGGGAGACTGCGTTGTGTCCGGCTGGGGTACAACCTCGGAGGGAGGCAGCAGTGCCTCTGTCCTTCAGTATGTCGATGTCCCCGCTGTCAGTGACGCTGACTGTCGCGCCGCTTACGGACAAAACGACATCGAAGACTCCATGATCTGCGCTGGACTACCCGAGGGAGGAGTGGACGCCTGCCAGGGTGACTCTGGTGGACCTATGGTGTGTGGCGGCCTCCTGACCGGCATCGTGTCCTGGGGCTATGGCTGTGCACGCCCTGACTACCCCGGCGTGTACGCTGAGGTGGCCTACTTCACGGACTGGGTCGCAGCTAATGCTGTATAAATTCCATTTTTCTCTCTGGCTGCTGTGCTGCCAGACACAATAAACACGTCACACAGAACTTTGCTTTCAGTAAAACCAAGTTATGATGGTGTTTCGACATGTATAGCGCAGACCGGTGGCATAATCACACACACACACACACACCAGATTCTTTCGGTTGGCTAGGAGTGGTTACCGTCCCCTCTTGAGCAAGGGGGATGGTGTGTGTGGTGTGTGAGGTCCTGGCAGTACCCAGACGCCGGGAGGGTATCTGCTGGCAAAAGCGAGTCCAACTCGTGATCAGGCCGTGGTGAATTACACCCACACCCACACACACACACACACACACACACACACACGCGCGCACGCACGCACGCACGCACGCACGTACGCACGCACACGCACACTGACTTATCTTTCGGCCACCTCTTTGGATTCTTTTTAGGAGCAGCGAGTGGCGGGCTTTTTTTTTTTATTAATGTTTGCTTTTTTGTGCCCTTGAGCTGTCTCCTTTGCTGTAAAAAAAAAAAAAAAAAAAATACACACACACACATACACAGATAAACACACAAACACTAACACTAACAAACAAACGAACAGACCAACACACACACGTGTAGTCTAGCTTACAAATCAAGTAAAGGATACATTAAGAACTTTTTTTCACAATAAAGGAATCAGCCTCGAGCAAAAACAAAACAAAATATAATAAAGCCCACTAAGCGCTGCTCATGTAAAAGTAAACGCTTAAAGTCTGACCTTGCTATTATTTTTGAATGGGGCAGAAGGAAACTGTTGTTCTTCCATGCATCAAAAACTCAGTTTCTTCACCTGTCAACTTGACATAATCTTTTAAACACCTATCCCACTCTTTTCGATAAAACTATAAAACTCAGTTATCTCCTGCTTCCACAATAAACATTCCCGGCCTATTCCTAACTCATAATCTTAACCGGGAATTTCATAGCTCATGTCTTGCTAAATCAGCTTCCCCGAGGTAAGCCGTTCAGTATCGTCTCCAGCTTTTTTCCCCCTCCCAGATGCTAACCTTATACAGAGGTCTTGTTCGCCCTCGTATGGAGTATGTATCTTGTGTGGGGGCTTTCACACACACAGCCCTTCTGGACAAGTAGAGTTAATGTTCTTCGTTTCAACAACTCCCCTCCCCTTACTGACAGTGTTTTACTTTCTAAACTTCACCGCAATGTTTCTAACTGCATGCTCTTCTGAACTTTCTAACAACATGCATCCACCCGTCCCACGGTACCGCTACACACGACTTTTTACAATGCTATCCAAATCCCTTAAGCAAGAGTTAATTAGCATCTTTATTCTTTCATCCCTTTTGGCTGCTAAACTCGACAACAGTCTTCATTCGTCTGAATTTCCTCCTGCCTACGACTCTTCCAATAGTGGAATATCAAGACACCTCTCGATCTTAAATTGACCCTTTTTGCTGGCTACTCAGTTCTGTTTACTTTTACATGAGCAGCGCTTAGTGGGCTTTATTATTTTTTGTTTGTTTTGCTCGAGGCTGCTTCCTTTAATGTGAAAAAAAGTTCTTAATGTATCCTTTATTTGGATTTGTAAGCTAAGCATTACAGGAAAGAGGGTTTGATATAATTGTTTAGTTTCCTAATTTTTGTTTTTTTCAGTTCAATCATTTCACGGAGAGATGTCTTAATGCTTGAAAGAGTTCAAGTCGTAGGTAAGGGTGAGGAAATACAGACGGAGGAAGGATGTTCCAGATTTACTGATGGAACGAATGAAAGAATGAAGATGCTGGTTAATTCTTTCAATATGAACAGCAAAACTTTAGCAGAGTCCTTTCTTCAAATAATCTTCCGTGATTGCTTTGTTTCACACAAAAAAATAATTACAGGCACTTGTCAAATTACCTTCTATGGTTGAGTAGTCAATACATTCACTGAGGACACCAACGCTGAATAATGCGGACTTCCCATACGTATAGATAAAAAGACATTTGGCTTATCTCAGCATGTAGAGGTCACGGTGGCAATCCCGTAATATAAAAGGCGTCACTGTCGGCACCATCATCACCAGAGTCAGCCATGAAGACCATCGTGCTGTGCCTGCTCCTCGCCGGGGCATTCGGTAAACTTTCTCATTCTTGCATACTCGATACCTAAATCTCTCATTATCTTCCTCACTAAAAAAAACTAAAAATCACCTAGAAATTACCCAATTCTCACTTTACATCTAACAGCCGCCCCCTCCCGTAAGCCCGCCTTCCGTCGGGGTCTCAACAAGATCGTCGGGGGACAGGATGCCTCGCCAGGACAGTTTCCCTACCAGCTAAGCTTCCAAGACATTTCCTATTCTTCTCCCTTCCACTTCTGCGGCGCTTCCATCTACAACGAGAACTGGGCGTGTGTGCGGTCATCATGTCCAAGGAGAGGACTTCAACAACCCTGACTACCTTCAGGTAAATACTTATCCACACAATAATGAAGTTAAAAAAAATAAACTATTTTGCCGCCAGCAATCCTCTTTGTATCTCATACTCTCATTCTGACATTATTTCGTTGCAGGTTGTTGCTGGCGAGCAAAAATTGTACGTTGATGAGGGTAACGAGCAGGCGATTGTTCTGTCCAAGATCATCCAGCACGAAGATTACAACGGGTTCAGAATCAGTAACGACATTTCCCTTCTCCAACTGTCCTCCCCTCTGACCTTCAACAGCTTTGTTGATCTGTCGGTCTGCAGACTGTAGTACATGGAGACTGGGTGTTGTGTCTGGCTGGGGTACAACTCGGAGGGAGGCAGCAGTGCCTCTGTCCTTCAGTATGTCGATGTCCCCGCTGTCAGTGACGCTGACTGTCGCGCCGCTTACGGAGAAAATGACATCGAAGACTCCATGATCTGCGCTGGACTACCCGAGGGAGGAGTGGACGCCTGCCAGGGTGACTCTGGTGGACCTATGGTGTGTGGCGGCCTCCTGACCGGCATCGTGTCCTGGGGCTATGGCTGTGCACGCCCTGACTACCCCGGCGTGTACGCTGAGGTGGCCTACTTCACGGACTGGGTCGCAGCTAATGCTGTATAAATTCCATTTTTCTCTCTGGCTGCTGTGCTGCCAGACACAATAAACACGTCACAGAGAACTTTGCTTTCAGTAAAACCAAGTTATGATGGTGTTTCGACATGTATAGCGCAGACCGGTGGCACAATCACACACACACACACACACACACACACACACACACACACACACACACACACACACACACAAACACACACCAGATTCTTGGATGGTGTGTGTAGTGTGAGGTCCTGGCAGTACCCAGACGCCGGGAGGGTATCTGCTGGCAAAAGCGAGTCCAACTCGTGATCAGGCCGTGGTGAATTACACACACACACACACACACACACACACACACACACACACACACACGCACGCACGCACGTACGCACGCACACGCACACATACACACACACATTCTCAGATAAACACACAAACACTAACACTAACAAACAAACGAACAGACCAACACACACACGTGTAGTCTTATCTTACAAATCAAGTAAAGGATACATTAAGAACTTTTTTTCACATTAAAGGAAGCAGCCTCGAGCAAAACAAAACAAAAATAATAAAGCCCACTAAGCGCTGCTCATGTAAAAGTAAACAGAACTGAGTAGCCAGCAAAAAGGGTCAATTTAAGATCGAGAGGTGTCTTGATATTCCACTATTGGAAGAGTCGTAGGGAGGAGGAAATTCAGACGAATGAAGACTGTTGTCGAGTTTAGCAGCCAAAAGGGATGAAAGAATAAAGATGCTGATTAACTCTTGCTTAAGGGATTTGGATAGCATTGTAAAAAGTCGTGTGAAGCGGTACCGTGGACGGTGGATGCATGTTGTTGTAGAAAGTTCAGAAGAGCATGCAGTTAGGAAACATTGCGGTGAAGTTTAGAAAGTAAAACACTGTCAGTAAGGGGAGGGGAGTTGTTGAAACGAAGAACATTAACTCTACTTGTCCAGAAGGGCTGTGTGTGTGAAAGCCCCCACACAAGATACATACTCCATACGAGGGCGAATAATTCCTCTGTATAAGGTTAGCATCTGGAGGGGAAAAGCTGGAGACGACATGCTACTCGAACGGTTTACCTCGGGGAAGCTTGATTCAGCAAGATATGGCCATGAAATTCCTGGTTAAGATTAAGGAGCGTTAGGAAGAAGGAATGTTTTGTTAGGAAGCAGGAGATAACTGAGTTTTATAGTGTTTATCGAAAAGAGTGGATAGGTGTTTTAAAAGATTATGTCAGGTTGACAGGTGAAGAAACTGAGTTTTTGATGCATGGAAGATACCAAAAGTTTCCTTCTGCCCATCTTAAAAATGATAGCACAGACTCTTACGTTATGTAGCGTCCAGCCTTAAGTCCTAATTATGTTGGAGGATCTTATGTTGAAAGATATTGAGGATCGCAGAAGAGCTACTGACGGGTGAACAGAGTAGTTTCTTTGGATAGACTAATAATGGAATGCGAATAAGGAATGTCGGTGCAAACTTCACAATATCTTGCTGTCCAAGATAATCCAGAACGAATATTACCACGTTTTCACAATCAGTAACGACATTTCCCTTCTCCAACTGTCCTCCCCTCTGACCTTCAACAGCTTTGTTGGATCTGTCGGTCTGCAGACTGTAAAGGAGTACATGGGAGACTGCGTTGTGTCCGGCTGGGGTACAACCTCGGAGGGAGGCAGCAGTGCCTCTGTCCTTCAGTATGTCGATGTCCCCGCTGTCAGTGACGCTGACTGTCGCGCCGCTTACGGAGAAAATGACATCGAAGACTCCATGATCTGCGCTGGACTACCCGAGGGAGGAGTGGACGCCTGCCAGGGTGACTCTGGTGGACCTATGGTGTGTGGCGGCCTCCTGACCGGCATCGTGTCCTGGGGCTATGGCTGTGCACGCCCTGACTACCCCGGCGTGTACGCTGAGGTGGCCTACTTCACGGACTGGGTCGCAGCTAATGCTGTATAAATTCCATTTTTCTCTGTGGCTGCTGTGCTGCCAGACACAATAAACACGTCACACAGAACTTTGCTTTCAGTAAAACCAAGTTATGATGGTGTTTCGACATGTATAGCGCAGACCGGTGGCATAATCACACACACACACACACACACACACACACACACACACACACACACACACACACACTCACATACACACACACCAGATTCTTTCGGTTGGCTAGGAGTGGTTACCGTCCCCTCTTGAGCAAGGGGGATGGTGTGTGTGTGTGTGAGGTCCTGGCAGTACCCAGACCCCGGGAGGGTATCTGCTGGCAAAAGCGAGTCCAACTCGTGATCAGGCCGTGGTGAATTACACACACACACACACACACACACACACACACACACACACACACACGCGCGCGCGCACGCACGCGCGCACGCACGCACGCAAGTACGCACGCACACGCACACATACACACACACATTCTCAGATAAACACACAAACACTAACACTAACAAACAAACGAACAGACCAACACACACACGTGTATGCTTAGCTTACAAATCAAGTAAAGGATACATTAAGAACTTTTTTTCACATTAAAGGAAGCAGCCTCGAGCAAAAACAAAACAAAAAATAATAAAGCCCACTAAGCGCTGCTCATGTAAAAGTAAACAGAACTGAGTAGCCAGCAAAAAGGGTCAATTTAAGATCGAGAGGTGTCTTGATATTCCACTATTGGAAGAGTCGTAGGCAGGAGGAAATTCAGACGAATGAAGACTGTTGTCGAGTTTAGCAGCCAAAAGGGATGAAAGAATAAAGATGCTAATTAACTCTTGCTTAAGGGATTTGGATAGCATTGTAAAAAGTCGTGTGTAGCGGTACCGTGGGACGGGTGGATGCATGTTGTTAGAAAGTTCAGAAGAGCATGCAGTTAGAAACATTGCGGTGAAGTTTAGAAAGTAAAACACTGTCAGTAAGGGGAGGGGAGTTGTTGAAACGAAGAACATTAACTCTACTTGTCCAGAAGGGCTGTGTGTGTGAAAGCCCCCACACAAGATACATACTCCATACGAGGGCGAACAAGACCTCTGTATAAGGTTAGCATCTGGGAGGGGGAAAAAAGCTGGAGACGATACTGAACGGCTTACCTCGGGGAAGCTGATTTAGCAAGACATGAGCTATGAAATTCCCGGTTAAGATTATGAGTTAGGAATAGGCCGGGAATGTTTGTTGTGGAAGCAGGAGATAACTGAGTTTTATAGTTTTATCGAAAAGAGTGGGATAGGTGTTTAAAAGATTATGTCAAGTTGACAGGTGAAGAAACTGAGTTTTTGATGCATGGAAGAACAACAGTTTCCTTCTGCCCCATTCAAAAATGATAGCAAGGTCAGACTTTAAGCGTTATGTAGCGTCCAGCCTTAAGTCCTGTAATTATGTTGGGAGGATCTTATGTTGAAAGATATTGAGGATCGCAGAAGAGTCATCGACGTAAGTGAACAGAGTAGTTTCTTTTGGATAGATCATTAATGAACAAAAGAATATGAATTGTCGGTGCAAACTTCACAGTATCGCCTAGAGCTGATGAACAACAAACGTATTGTAGTATCGAATTATAAAGACATTCAAAGCAAAATTCAGTATCAAGCCATAGACTTCACAACTAGTTGACGGGAAATCTCTTCAGTCTTGGCGCGCTGGCTTCGCGTAAGGGGCCGATTGTTATGGCGACTTTCACTGCGACAACTCAAACACACTCTGCGTTCTTACTCCGAATTTCAGTGGAAACAGGACGAAATCTTCAAGTTTTAGTGCATACAAGCAGGCAGGAGTGTCTCTAGAGTGATTTGGTCGAGGATTCAAAGTAACTTATATAAAATAGCACCATGCGTGCACTTTGAAAACGTTGTGTAAAAAATGGCAAATTTGCGTAACTTTAGGTTGAAATCTTTACGTAAAATGAATGATAACTGTAGGATAGTGAAGTCCACAGTTTTACGTATTAGGAAACAAGAAATGTACGTTTAGTTAGTGCCTACATGGCAACTCAGCTCAGTTCCCGCGTCGCCTAACTCGCCTTAGGCACGCAGTCAGCTGGGCACTTCCCCTCTGTAAAGGATTATCGCTGTCCTGCCTCTGTTTACTCTCCAAGTAAAGGACCTACAGTTATTCATCGTCTCTGTACCCTTCCCCACAACTGCAAGGATCCAGAGGACGATACAAGAAGACACAGAAGGCAGTGGATCCAGTGGAAGTGACGGAGGAGACACAAGATATGAGGACGCCGCGACCCCGTGGAGTAAACTGTGGAGGAGCCGTACTACGCCATCAGTGCAGTGACTCAGTGTTGTGTGCAGTGCAGTGGTGTGTTCAGTGCAGTGTGGTAGTGAGGGGGCTGTTCACTACGTCCTACGGGGTCGAGTATGTGTGCATGGGGAAGGCCAACTCTGACCCGACTGAGCACTCTTTCGGCAAGCGCCGCACCATGTGCGGCGCCAACTACTGGACGAGCGTGCAGAACTTCATGGTGAGCAACAGGTTGGCCCAGCGCCTGCATTTGCTGAAGCTCGTCGGGTTCTTCCCCGGGACGTGCAGGCCGACCTGGACCGAGCCAAGGCAGAGGAGAAGGAGGACGACGAGGTGATCTTGGCCCAGCTTGCCAGGGAGCTGGCCGACGACCAGCCGGACCCGCCGACGGACGAGTTGCTCCTCGCCGCGGTCGGCAACTACGCCGGCTACCTGGCCAGGAAGGTCCAGGCCAACTCCTCTGGCCGAGTGCTGCAAGCAGGAGCTTGCCCAGCAGGAGGAGATGAAGATTACCGTGGAGCTCGAGAGGGGCGACCCGCCCTCTGTGATGTTCGACGCCCTGGTCGAGCTGGTCGACAGGGGAGAGCTGGAGACGGGCCGGGCGGTCCTGAAGCGGCCATCTCTCCCAATGGCCCACATGGCGTCCTTCGGGATGTCGCTGTGGGACTCCCTGATGCAGGGAGGACAAGAAGGAGCGCAGGTTGAGGTTCCTCTCCTTGCCATGCGCCACAGGGACGGGTTCAGGCACCTCCTGGAGTTCCTGGCGGCCTCAGACCCGACCTTGCAGGGGTACAGGTGCCAGGAGGGCACAACCTGGCCAACACCATCTTGCCGCACATCAGCAGGTCCCTCTTCAACTGTTTCGGTGCTAATTTCTCCAAGGACGTGACCTCAGAAGCGAGGAAGAACAAGGCCTTGAAGCAGCCGACCGGCAGGAAGAGGAGCAGTATCGAGGAGGGCAGGAAGGAGACGGCGAGGAACAGGGACGTGTACAAGTCCAGAAACTGACTGGGGCCCACAAGTCATAGGCCAAAAGGCTAAAGTGATTGTTCAGGGACGAGGGCCAGATAGCCGGCAAGACGTGCTGCGGCAATAGTGACATCGGAATTCAACCAAAATAAGTTGTGATTGTATATAGAAAAATGAATAGTTTGCTTTTGTTGAGTAAAATTAAGATGTTTCTGCATGCTTTCCTCAAGTATTAAGTTTCTAATGTGAAAATTAAGTGATTTATTAGATGTTAAAAACTTACGTAAAAAATTGCACTAAATAAAAAAATAATAAGTAGCTATTTCGGGCAAAAACTTATAAGATATGCTAAATATTGCTATTGATTCTGAAAATATAAGTGATTATCTCTGCATTTGGTGATGTTTGTGCATCTAGCGTAAAATCTGAGGATTTTATAGCCTTTTTAAGTTTTGTTATACTTATATAAAAAACAATTAATCGGGATTTTATTAGGGAACGACTTTGAATTTTTTGATACCGCTGCTCATGGAGACTCATATATGCCTAAGGGAGGTGCCTGTTTTAGTTTCAGGTCGCTAGCTGCTTTGGTTTTGAAAATATTTAAATTTTAAATTTTTGAAAATCGGCCCCCTGCGAATCGGCCCCGCGCCCCGTTTCCCGTCAAGAGATTGTGAAGTCTATGATCAAGCATAGGTAAAAATAATCTTCGTCGACAAAGAAATATTTGTTTCATAGCGACGTACCTGACATAAACTCTCAAGGACGCCGTTGCTCCTGAAATACTTAACTGAGTAACAATAACTCGCAAAGCCTTCCTGTCAACCCGACTTCAGAGTCGGCAGGCCAAAATTAAACCAAAATCTTGCACGCTAGTCCTAAAACGCCCTAAATAAAAATTCAAGTGGTCCTATATAATAGCACGTATAGACTTGAGCATCTGAAGCGACGTCGTACAGCGGTAATACACTATCATGATTGCTAATTAAAAGAGAAATGACAACCTTTAAAGCGGAAACATCTCGCCAGATTTTGTCACATCAACATTACTTGCGTTTTCACAGCAGCAGCAGCAGCATGATGCAATAGCAAAAATTAGTTCTTCACAAGCAAGCAGCAACTAAAACAAAAAAAATAATACCAACGTCAAAATATTCTGCTGACCGTGTGTTCAAGACACAAACTTTTCCCAGCCAGGAAGCAGAGGTTGCAGAAATCTATTAATTTGCCAGGACCACTTCCTGAGATTGGCCCGATTGGAAGAGCATCGTTCTGCTTCTCCTGAAAGCGAAGAAGCGTACGACAGGTGAGGAGGAATGGATAGAATTAGGTTCAGAAGGGAAGACAGGAGTGCTAGAGGACGAAAGGATGGAAAAGAGGGTGGGATATAATCAGAGAAGAGGAGGAAGAGGAGGAGGAGGAGGAGGAGGTGAAAGTACAATAAAACTTTCTTCTAAGTAAGTGAGTGAGTGGTCGTGGTCCTGAGCGGATGTGTGTTGCGTCTAGCTCCACACAGAAAGTGTCGACATGACTGGCAAGGCCAAGGGACTGGGGGATTTGTGCTGTTGGTGTGGAATTCTCAGGCGAGAAGTGGATTGGATGCTGTTTGTGTCCTTGGTGGTGTCATGTGAAGTGTGCTAATTTGACTGGGATCAAGCAGGATAATATACCCAAAATAGATTGGATATGCACCCCATGCCTCCATAAAGCGTCTCTGGCTACCAGCATTGTGGAAAAATTGAATGAATTCAAGCAAGAATTATCTAAAGAAATATCGGTGGTTAAGGCTGAGGTTGAATCAAGGGCTGAGAAGGTGAATAAGGAGCTGGGATCAGGTGTTGACACGCTTCTTGCTGAGCATGCTGATTCCAGTTGGGCTGAGGTGGCGATGAGAGGCAGGAAAGTGAAGAAGAATCTCCTAGTTGAGAAAGCTTCTACCCAGGAAAAGAAGGCAACAGATATGAAGGATGAGGTCTCCCAGGCATTGAATGGTATTCAAATAACTGAGTCAAGATTCATAGATGGGGGTAATATTGTCATGAATTTTGATAATGAGAACACAAGGGATGAGGCTGCTCAAAAATTGGAGTCTGTTGAGCAAATTAGTATCAAGAGTGTTGGAAAGATGAAACCAAAGATCATGATATGCAATGTGCATTAAGAGGAGACTAAGGAAAAAATAAAGACTACCATCGAGGTTTATAAATGGATGAAGGGCTTTAATAAGGGAGACATTCATAAGGTGTTGTTGGTAAGAGAACCGGGTAGGACACGAAGTAATGGGTTTAAACTGGATAAATTCAGATTCAACAGGGACATAGGCAAAAATTGGTTTACTAACAGGGTGGTGGATGAGTGGAATGGGCTTAGCAGTCATGTGGTGAGTGCCAATACAATTGTCACATTCAAAAATAGACTAGATAAATTCATGGACAGCGATATTAGGTGGGGTTAGATACACGGGAGCTTAGGGTTAAAGGAGCTGCCTAGTACAGGCCTACCGACCTCTTGTAGACTCCTGCGTTCTTATGTTCTTATCTCAGACCGCAATGAGTTCTTACACACAATTGAGGGTGTTGAGGATAAGATTGAGCTGATTTTTAGTAAGCCTGCAGCTGGCGGTACAATGCACTACATTTTGAGGTGCGACCCATTGTGAGAAAGCTGATTCATGAGAATCATGACAAGTTAAAATTAGAATGGGGAATATACACAGATAGAGACAGATACCATGCAATTATATCATCATCATCATCATCTTTATTTAATACCCAGGATCTGGCCCTTACCTTTTACGTACTCTGCCCACGCGCCATACCCCAGCCACACAGATTACTAACCCCGATCTCCATGTGTTTGAAGCGACTCGCCACACACACCACAGCCTTGATTTTGTTCGTTGCCACTTGCCACCAGCCTTAGTCCCACCCACACACCCACAACCTCCAACACCAGCCATCCCATACACCGCCAACTGACCATTTCGCTGTTGCGCTGTTGACGTTAATACCACCTACATAACCAAAACACATTCCATCAATATTTCTCAACCAGCAACAGATATACAGAGACCTGAACGCTCCCTCGTCAGTGCTCTTTATCAACACATAAAAAACGTTCCCAATCTTTCCTCTTATAACTTTCTTAAATAAAAATAATAGCAAGTCTTTCAAATATCAGGGTCTCTCTCTCTCTCTCTCTCTCTCTCTCTCTCTCTCTCTCTCTCTCTCTCTCTCTCTCTCTCTCTCTCTCTCTCTCTCTCTCTCTCTCTCTCTCTCTCTCTCTCTCTCTCTCTCTCTCTCTCTCTCTCTCTCTCTCTCTCTCTCTCACACACACACACACACACACACACACACACTAACACCTTCATTCTGGTCTCTGTTGATGCCCTTCCAAAGCCAAATCTGCATGGAAATTGCAGTCCCAGGCGACTAAACCCTTCTTCCTCCTCCTCCTCCTCCTCCTCTTCCTCCTCCTTTCTGCAGTAAGTAAAGAAAGGGATCTTGGAATCACTATATCAAGCGATTTAAAGCCCAGTCAGCATTGTTCAGAGGCAGTTAAAACCGCAAACAGATTGGTTGGTTTCATCGGACGAGTCTTTAATAATAAATCGGTAAAAGTAATATTAAAACTGTATAATTCGCTAGTTCGACCCCATCTAGAGTAATGTGTACAGTTTTGGTCTCCCCATTACAGAAAAGACGTAGAAAAGTTAGAACGGGTTCAACGGAGAATAACAAAAATGATTCCTAGATTGAGAAATTTATCTGTTGAACAAAGGCTTAAAGATTTTTTTTTTTTTTTTTACGTGTACGCCTATAGCGCCGGCAGGCTTGCTTGAGGGGCCTGGATGGTAGTTGGCCCCAGCCCATCATGGTGCAGGCAAGTGTTTATAGTAGCGCCATCTTCTCTTGGCTCATGCTGCCCCCCCGGAACTCGTTCTTGATTCACTTGGACGGTTTCCTCCAAAGTCCGGGTTGATGGGTGGTCTTCAGGACAGCATGTGGGTAATTTAAAGCCACTCGGCGGTGACTGAAAAAACCGAGGTGGTAGCGTAGGGATTCGAACCCGCGTCGTCCATCACCCGGTGAAAGTGGGCCCAGCACGCTGCCACTCATCCACCGCCTACCCAAATCTATTCAGCCTATCAAAACGAAGAATGCGAGGCGATCTAATCGAAGTGTTTAAAATGTTCAAACGATTCAGTGATATTACTGCGGAAGATTACTTTACAATTGACAGATCAAACAGAACAAGAAATAACAATTTCAAGATAAGTGGTAAAAGATTCTCGTCGCACGAAGCCAAATACTTCTTCCTCAATCTAGTCGTTAATGTCTGAATTTCTCTACCCTGTGATATCGTTGATAGTACAACAGTTACGGCCTTCAAGAACAGATTAGACAAGTATTTTGAATCCAACCTGCAACTAAGACATTACTCATTGTCGTAATAACGTTAAGTTCTTTCGAATACTGGTGTCCTTGTCCGTTTTTATCGCCCGGTTAGTGGTAGCAGTAATGCTAGTCCTTTCCTCTTTCATACATAATATCCATGCAGTTTTTACATACTGCATGGTTCTTTTTCCTTTCCTGCAATCTTTGGCTGGAGGGATGTAGGGGTGGAGAGGAGCCTTCGCCTTTGCTGTCCTTCATCTTCCAACTTTGATCAGATAGTTAGTGTAGCTTGTCACAAATAGCCTCGTAAGGACGATCATGTCTGCTGTTGTTTGTTCTTTCTTTGTGTTTCTTTGTGTTTCTCCTCCTCCACTACTCCTTCAGTCCCTATCTTTCGAAAACCTTTTGCAATCCTCACCCAATTACTGTCCTTTATTCCTTCCTCCTTCCTTGTCGGTCGTCTTCGTCGCCTATAGTATCATCTGAGGTCATCAGAGGTGCGGGTGAACAAACTGGAAATGTTGCGGGTGAGGGACGGGTGAGGGTTCAGCCAGGGCCAAAGGGCCCTGGGTTCAGTTATGTAAAGAAGCGCGGGCGCGGGGCGAGAGCAGGGACACTAATCCTGGGTGCGGGGAGGGAGGGGAGGGACAGGAGTCGAGATGAGCAGCCACTTCCATGATTTTATGGGGTGAGGCTGGAATGTTGTGTTTGGTTAACAGGCAAATTCTTAAATAATCAACCCGTGCTTAGCCACACCATGGGCTGAGGGCTTCTGCACGAGGTGGGAAGTGATTGACGGCAGACGCCCATATTCTGACTGGGGTTCCCCTTGGTAAGCCAGGGTGGATGCAGGCCCGGCCGCATATTCCCAACTCTCTTTGGGTATGTGGTCCCTGGGTGAAGACGCTCGGCTGTAGCTTCGAAACTAACCATGGGGCGTTCTGGAAAATACTCTCATTGTGAGTCCCACTCAGAACTTGACAAGGCCACCAAGTTTTTCCAACAATACCCACGATTCTGCGAAGGCACTTGATATCAAATGCCTCGACACATCTCTCTAAGTCACTATTCAATGTCCATGTCTCACAGCCGTACAGTTAGACAGGGAGCACAAATGACTTAGATTCGAATAATTGTCTTCCTGCATAGATATCGAGAACGCCATGTACTCGTGTTGAGAGAATCCATAACACCGTGGGCCAGATAAATCCGTTGAGTGACTTCCGTACAAAATCAACCATTGTTATGCACAACGCTATCAAGGAATGTGAAACTTTTGGTAATCTCGATGTCGTCACCATATGCATGAACAGACTGAACTGTGTCATCCAGTAACGCCCCAAGCGACTGTACTTTGGTTTGGGCCCAGGAAACCAGTCCCAGTGGTTTTGCCTCCTCATGAAACACATCGAGAGCCATCACCAGGTCCTCCAGCGAATACGCGAGAAATACATTTAACATCATCAACAAAAATACGTTCAGTGATCCTGATGTCGCCAATAGATGTATAGAATTTATATGAATTACAACCAATGGCCTCATGGGATCTTGGTATTCAATGTTATCAGTAAAATTTGGATAAATGAAGATCTATTCTTTAGTGAAACTACAGTCAAAAAGCGTTGCATTATACAAAGCACTTAGCATTACGGTCATCAGGAAAACGTTGATGTATAGGTAATCATACATTCCGATATGGTTGTGATTTCTAAATGGCAACAAAGCGGTCATTATATAATATCTTTCCACGCACGCTAACAACCATGAACTTAATACTCACGCACCGAACACACACACACACACACACACACACACACACACACACACACACACACACAAACGCACAAAGCACGCACTCACGCACGCAGGCACGCACACATGAACGCACACACACTTTAATGCACGGTCGGAAATAAATCGTAAAACTTTTTGACGTACTTTAAGTTACCTTCCGACTCAGGTGAACTTTTCAATTAAGAAATGCTAAAAGGAAAGTTTGAACATGACACCCCTTTTCCCCATCCCAGAGTCATTCTACCCCACTCCTACCCACCCCACCCCACCCCACCCCGCCCCACCCCTGTCTACCCAATGTCCCTCGACCAAGTCACAGAACCATTTACCGATGAAATTATACCTTGGAGGCAAGCTACTCGTGATTTGGAGATGCAAGTTTCCGTTAAGGACTAGCGGACTAGCCTGTCTCCTGATGGATATCCTACCCTAATGAACGACTAACCAAATGAATGCGAGAAGAAATAGAGAGTAGAGTTATTGGAATAGGGAGGGAGGAGAGAGGAAGGTAAGAAGAAGAGCAACTTGAGTAAATCTTCCTTTATAAGAATCAGTCAAGTATGTTGAATCAGTTTGCGCGGTGTAGTCTATCGGCCCCTAAAGGTCGATTCACAGACGTCAGTGGCGTATCAGTGACTGGTCAGCTCAGTGTCGGTGAAATCCGTGACGCCTCCGTGACGTCCATGCACACACCCTAGTAGTGGCTCCGTACGGGTCGAAGTCAGTGATTATCGAGGTGGCAAAGTTGACGGACATGGAATTGGCGATGATTGCCATAAATTTGGATTAAAAGAAAGAAGACGAGCAACAGGTGAGGAAAAATAATATATATATATATATAAAAGAAAATATATATATATATAATATATAGATATATATATATATATATATATATATATATATATATATATATATATATATATATATATATATATATATATATATATATATATATATATATATATATATATATATATATATATATATATATATATATATATATATATATATATATATATATATATATATATATATATATATATATATATATATATATATATATATATATATATATATATATATATATATATATATATATATATATATATATATATATATATATATATATATATATATATATATATATATATATATATATATATATATATATATATATATATATATATATATATATATATATATATATATATATATATATATATATATATATATATATATATATATATATATATATATATTTTCCAAGCAGTCAAAGTAGCACTGTTGTCACAGTTGGGGTGTTTCGGCCACGTTACTATAAATATGCTGTATTGGTTTTATTCCATGTACAAGTAATGTCATTCACTTACTGAGGTTCCCGATGTGCTGCTCGCCATCACAGCTTCCTGAAGCTCTCATGACTCTTGGAACAATGATGATTTTTTGTCTGATTTGATTCTCCTTGTGTCCTTGCACAATGAAACACACACTCATAAAACTGGTGTTATCTTGCTGACTGATGGAGAAGAGCTTGGACAATCAGCAGGCTGCAGTCTTCATAACATCCAAAAGTAAAATGGCACAAAATAATCCCCGTCCATGATGTCTCTGGTTGGTGCATGGAACTGGTCGGTCAGTTCTTACAATCTTGTTTGAAAAAAAATATCGTCTTTCTTGCAAAACGAGCCATGAGCCATCTACTACTGTTGCATCAATTTTACGACACTAATGACGCTTAAAAGAAGTCAATACTTGAGCCATAAATCAACTCGCACCATTTCCGGTGCTTTGCCGTTGTCGCCTCGGCCACGAAGATTGAGTGATGAGCGCCACAGCCACGACACGCAGCAGTTTAAGATGTGCGATTAAAAGAAATAATTATGTTCTTCATATTATGGACATGAATCAACGAATGAAATGGATAAACTTCTTCCATACCATCCACAAACCACTCCGTAACCAATGAAAAAAAAATATGATGCATCAACCGATCAGTGCTACTTAGTCCCTCTTCCACTCAGCTTTCCAAAGTTACTTGTCACATGAATGAAACTCTCTAAACTGAGTTCTGAATTCGTGGGTCTTTTTTAAGTAAGGCCCCTCCAGCAACCACCCACCGACTCCTCCGTTCCTTGAGCCGGAGCGCCGCGCTGGAAGACTGGCTGCCACGGACCTGGAGTCGTGATGATGCCAATACCTGTGATTGACAGCTCTATTAAAAGAGAGAAAATCGCTTACCTTTACGACGTGACGGATCTCAGTCCCTACGGACCATAACTGCAGCAAATGGTATACACACTCTCTCTCTCTCACACACACACACACACACACACACACACACACACACACACACACACACACATAATACAAACATAATACATACATGCATACATGCATACATGCAAACAAACATACATACATACATATATACAAACATACTTGAAACTTTTTTTCTTCGTCAATTAACAATAAATGACAACGAATATCTTCGGTTCCGTACAATTCGTAAATGATTTTTCACACTTGAAATATAATCTAGAAGCACTCAGCTGGCCGACGCCCCGGGCGGAACATCTTGGATCACACGTCAGAGTGAAGAGAAAGTCTGTCCAGAAGTCTTGGGTCGAGAGTTTGCCTCAGTTTAATAGGGTGGAAGAGACAGCGGCTGATCCTGCTCCGCACGCACGGACGCGAGGGCCTGCCACTTCCCATAATGGAAAACACTCAAGTATTTGTCAGTCTCAGGGACAGAAAAACGTAAGTCGATGGAAAATATTATAATAACGTACTCTGCTCTGTTATTCAGTATTCCATAATGCCGGAGGAAAGCAGACAAAGACTGGTCTTCACGCGCTGCCTTTCACTTCCCAGCCTCTACTCCCCCACAAAAAGTGATAAATCAAACAGTAATTCAGACTAAGGACGTACTTGAACCTGGAGCTTTCACTTTCCACTCCCTAAAGTTTTTTTTTTTTTTTTCAACAGTAATATAGTATACAATATAATATATGTCAAATAGAACGAACTTTTACTGGTGATCAAAAATTTGAAAAACTCCTCGCAAGGAGGTGATGGAGTAACCATGAATATAATAAAGAAGGTAGCAACAATACTGTCACCGGTCCTTTTCCATATATGTAATGCATTCCTGACTACCAGCAAGTTTCCTGAACAACAAAAAATCGCAGAAGTCACTCTAATTATAAAGCCAAAGATCGAGGCAATTTCAGAATCATGGACTATTTACCCGATCAAGACCATCAGGACTAAACTCTCCGCAAAATCAATGAGAAATTAATTTATAACAGTTTATGAGATTTGGCAAAGCTTGTAATATACTCACCGACGCGCAGTTGAATACAGAGACGGCAAATTAACTGAAGCTGCATTTGTATCATTTACTAAAGATGTCTTGACCTCATTTGATGAACGGAACTACACAATGGCCTCATTTTTAGATTTATCTACGGCTTTTGACACAGTAGATCACAATATTCTGCTATACAAGCTAGAGCATTACGGGATCAGGGGTGTAGCCAACAGATGGTTTCAGTCGTACTTCAGTAATCGGAGGCAGTGTGTCCAGTACAGCAACCTTCCAACAACTCCGAACACACCATACGGTGTGCTGCAAGGATCATAAACAAAAACAAAAATAGATGAGATTTATATATGTAGAAGCATATCTTGTCATTCATCATAAACTTTTATATAATTTCAAATAACCGAAACCAGGTGTATCTTCCCAGTTACGTGGGCCGCGATAACAGCAGCGGCAAACCCGCATAGCAACCATAAGAGGCGGCGACGCCTTTGGGAAAGTTGTCGCCAGTCAGCCATGAAGACGCTGGTGCTGTGCCTGCTCCTTGCCGGGGCCCTCGGTAAGTCGATCTGCTCCTTCCTTCGTCACTTGGTCATTTCAAAAATTACACAATGAATCAACCACTCCGTCACTCAGGAACACAACCAGTTATTCACCCGTTCAATCGTTCAGCAACATTATCACACTGACGATGCCTCACGCATCTCCTATATTATGAACCCGTCTTATGCAGGGTGTTTCTTTTGCGAGAAACTGAAAGTGTTTAACATTGTTCGGTGCTGTGTTGCGGGGATGACTAACGGTCGGGGAGGCGAGGCCAGGCGGCGAGTGACCTGCACAGGCTAGGCGGGCGAATCTTCACAGAGAACTGTTACTAAATGAAATGTTAATTGTTTATGCTTGCTAAATGAAGACTACATGTAACAAAAAATACTATACTAAAATATTAATAATTAAGAACGCATAATTAATAAGCATACATTTAAATTTAAAATTAAAGCATAAAATTAAAATTAATTAATCAGTAGACATTTAATAACTGTTCTCTGTAAAGATTTGATCGCCTATATTGTGCAAATCAGTGTTCGTCACTGCAAGTTAACCGACCACTCGCCGCCTTGCCTCTGCCTCCACGGCAAAAAACATGTGTGTACTGAGTATATTTTTACATAGAATGACTTGAATGGTCATATCCCGAAGTATGCACCTCAGCTCGTGGGACACCCTCCATAGGACGGCTTAATAATGCAGGAGATGCCGGGACATCGTCAGTGAGGTAATGTTGCTGCATGACTGAGTGAGAGAATGCAGGAGATGCCGGAGACATCGTTAGTGAGGTAATGTTGCTGCATGATTGAGTGAGAGAATGCAAGAGATGCCGGGAAATCGTCAGTGAGGTAATGTTGCTGCATGATTGAGTGAGAGAATGCAGGAGATGCCGGAGACATCGTTAGTGAGGTAATGTTGCTGCATGATTGAGTGAGAGAATGCAGGAGATGCCGGGACATCGTCAGTGGGGTAATGTTGCCTGTGGGGCAATCCAAGTGCTACACCAAGTCTTAAATTTAAAAACACGATAAACACTGCAAATCCCAGCACGTTCATAACAGATAATAAAGTAATTACGAAAATAAAATAATCATGACCAGTAATGTCTTTGCACATAAACACGCAAACTACGCCTTAATTTATCAATTATAAAACTTAATTAATCGATAAATCAAGCTGATGTGAAAATATATGATGAAATTTGTAATTACCTCCACGATATTGTACTGTCTTGAATATCATCAACAACATTTCAAATTTATCCCAACAGCCGCCCCCTCCCACAAGCCCACCTTCCGTCGGGGTCTCAACAAGATCGTCGGTGGACAGGATGCCACGCAAGGACAGTTTCCCTACCAACTGAGCTACCAAGACATTGTCTTCGGTGAAGCATTCCACTATTGCGGGGCTTCCATCTACAACGAGAACTGGGCCATATGTGCCGGTCACTGCGTCCAGGGAGAGGACTTCGAGAACCCTGTCAACCTTCAGGTATATACTTACCCACTAAATAATTCCATCACTTTCTCACCATACACAAAGTAGGGCTGGTGCCCTGTCAGTTATGATGCCTCACAAAACTTCTCCATCTGGCACGGTCCACATAATATTCTTCTTCCTCCACCACCTCCATCGCTGATCCTCTCATCTCAATTGCTTCCCGAACCCCATCGCTCCACCTCTTTCGAAGACTGCCCACCGGCCTCCTCCCTCTCGGCAACCGCTGATAATTGATAAGTGGCAGGTTATCTTTCTTCTTCTATCATCATGGCATGGCCATAGCACCTCAGTTGAATTGTTCCTACAAATTCTAATATTGATTCAATGTTTAACTCGTTCCTGACAACGTCACTGCTGAATCTACCTCTTCGTGTTACTCCCTTTATCAAACGTAACACTCCTTCCTGCAGCCTGTATCTTACTCTAACCTTGTTATTAATGTCCAGGTCTCCGATCCATGAGTTAATACTGGTCTTAAAATTGTTTTGCATATGATAATTCTAACTCTTCGTGGAGTGAGTCTTTCCTTTAGTAGTGGGTACATTAATCTTAAATTGTTGGTGTAACTTTCGATTCTTTTGTTATTTATTTTTCCATAATATGCCTTTCATTTACTAAGACTCCTGGGTACTTAAAGCCTGCCACCATCTTCAGTTTTACTCCATCTCTCTCTCTCTCTCTCTCTCTCTCTCTCTCTCTCTCTCTCTCTCTCTCTCTCTCTCTCTCTCTCTCTCTCTCTCTCTCTCTCTCTCTCTCTCTCTCTCTCTCTCTCTCTCTCTCTCTCTCTCTCTCTCTCTCTCTCTCTCTCTCTCTCTCTCTCTCTCTCTCTCTCTCTCTCTCTCTCTCCCCTCATCACCTCGGTCTTATTGCCATTATTTTCGTTTCTATTCTCTTTCAGTGTTCGTTCCGAGCAGTCAATGCATCCTACAGAACGACTGGGTATTAAGCAACAACTGCAATATCTTCGGAATAGACCAATAACGTAATCTCATCTCCAACCACTAAATAATGTTTTTAGTAAATATCATGTCATCATTGATTCACTTCCATACCTTCAATGTGATCATCTTTCGTTGTAGGTTGTTGCTGGCGAGCATAATTTGGACCTGGATGATGGCACCGAGCAGAGTGTTGTTCTTTCCAAGATTATCCGACACGAAGATTACAACGGCTTCTCCTTCAGCAACGACATTTCCCTCCTCCAACTGTCTGAGCCTCTAACTTTCAACAGCTTCGTCGGACCTATCCCTCTGCAGACCGAAAAGGAGTACATGGGAGAATGCGTTGTGACCGGCTGGGGCACACTCAAAGAGGAAGGCGACCCTCCCTCTGTCCTTCAGTGGGTCACTGTCCCCACTATCAGTGACTTTGACTGTTTCGACGCTTACGAAGACGATGTCGAAGACTCCATGATCTGCGCTGGACTACTTAACGGAGGAGCGGACGCCTGCCAGGGTGACTCTGGTGGACCCATGGCGTGTGATGGCCTTCTAACCGGCATCGTGTCCTGGGGCTATGGCTGTGCCCGCCCTGACTACCCCGGGGTGTACGCTGAGGTGGCCTACTTCAAGGACTGGGTTGAGGCTAATGCTGTGTAATTTCATTTTTTGCTCTAGCTGGTGTGCTGCCAAACACAATAAACACGTCACAGAAAACCTTGCTTTCAGTTGTCGTAGTTATGTTGTGTTTCGGCATTTCTAATGCAAACTGGTGGCAAAATTACAACTTACAAATCATAAATATCGAGTACGTTAACACAACGGGGTAATTAATCAATCAGTCAATACAGGCATACGCTGGAGGGGGCGTCGCATCGCCCATCTTACGATACCAAACCCGGGGGGTTGCTATAGGCAAGTCTCCATGCAGGCCCCCCTCACATCCTTGGTACCTCATGGCAGGATCTATCGTCGCCTAATCCATTTGGGGTTCTCTCTTAAAGAAACAACACGGTGAGCAGAGTCGGCTTCTAGGTAGCGTGCCTGTATAGCCCGCATTGGCGTTCATGGACTATGCAATGTCCTCGCCACACGCATGAACAGACTGTACTGTTTCATCCAGTAAGCCTCCAAACTTGCTAACTGCATGCCTTCCCTCCTCCCGCGACCCCGCTGCACACGTCTTTCTACTCATGCTCATCCCTATACTGTCCAAAGCCCTTATGCAAGAGTCAACCAGCATCTTCACTCTTTCATCCCTCACGCTGGTATACTCTGGAACAATCTTCCTTCATCTGTATTTCCTCCTGCCTACGACTTGAACTCTTTCAAGAGGAGGGTATCTGGACACCTCTCCTCCCGAAATTGATCTTTCTTTCGGCCACCTCTTTTAATTCTTTTTGGGGAGCAGCGAGTAGCGGGCTCAAATAGGCATCAGGAAACTGTAATACCCTATTAGTATTATTAATTAATATTATCCCATACCTGCTGTATGTGTGTGTAATAATAATAATAATAATAATAATAATAATAGGTTTATTAATGTAAGACAGCCGTCAGGCTGAAAATGTACAAATTAAATTAAAAATACAAGAAACTAATAGTAAATAGGCTACACTAGAGGGAGGGAGAGGGTGGGGGGTGGTTTGGGAAACCTAAAAATAGAGACATAAGGGAGAGGGAGGGTGGTGTAAAGGGGGAACTTAGAGGGGTAGCGGCGAGATGCTAGACTCCACCCATCATCCGCACCATCGCGGGCACTGCGCTACGTTTGTAACGGTCGGTTCGCGGCGCCCTGAAGGGGTTGAGTTTGTTGTGGTGTCTGGTGAAGCGGGTGGGAGGAAGCGCGTCGGGGGGCAGAAGGTGGCGAAGGCGAGGATGGTGAAGCAGGGAGATTCCGAATTTTCTGAGGGCGTCCTGGTGCCTGTCAGAGAGCCTCGGGAGACTCAGGGTGGTCAGGGCATTGTCGTAGGTGCGGTAGTCAGGGCCTAAAATGACCCTAAATGCCCTCTTTTGAACCCTATCAAGCTAGTCCTTCCCCTATCCACCAGTCCCATTACAAACCGTTCCCCTATCCACCAGTCCCATTACGAACCCTTCCCCTATCCACCAGTCCCATTACCAGTCCTTCCCCTATCCACCAGTCCCATTACCAACCCTTCCCCTATCCACCAGTCCCATTACCAACCCTTCCCCTATCCACCAGTCCCATTACCAGTCCTTCCTCTATTAACCAGTCCCATTACCAACCCTTCCCCTATCCACCTGTCCCGTTACCAACCCTTCCCTTATCCACCAGTCCCATTACCAATCCTTCCCCTATCCACCTGTCCCATTACCAATCCTTCCCCTATCCACCAGTCCCATTACCAATCCTACCCCTATCCACCAGTCCCATTACCAATCCTTCCCCTATCCACCAGTCCCATTACCAATCCTTCCCCTATCCACCAGTCCCATTACCAATCCTTCCCTTATCCACCAGTCCCATTACCAATCCTTCCACTATCCACAAGTCCCATTACCAATCCTTCCCCTATCCACCTGTCCCATTACCAACCCTTCCCCTATCCACCTGTCCCATTATCAATCCTTCCCCTATCCACCAGTCCCATTACCAACCCTTCCGCTATCCACCAGTCCCATTACCAATCCTTCCCCTATCCACCTGTCCCATTACCAATCCTTCCCCTATCCACCAGTCCCATTACCAACCCTTCCCCTATCCACCAGTCCCATTACCAATCCTTCCCCTATCCACCAGTCCCATTACCAATCCTTCCCCTATCCACAAGTCCCATTACCAATCCTTCCCTTATCCACCAGTCCCATTACCAATCCTTCCACTATCCACAAGTCCCATTACCAATCCTTCCCCTATCCACCTGTCCCATTACCAACC
The DNA here is from genome assembly GCF_024679095.1 of Eriocheir sinensis. NCBI lineage: Eukaryota > Metazoa > Arthropoda > Malacostraca > Decapoda > Varunidae > Eriocheir > Eriocheir sinensis. The sequence goes on along the minus strand of NC_066539.1, from coordinate 16,156,723 downwards.
CTTCCCCTATCCACCTGTCCCATTATCAATCCTTCCCCTATCCACCAGTCCCATTACCAACCCTTCCGCTATCCACCAGTCCCATTCCCAATCCTTCCCCTATCCACCCGTCCCATTACCAATCCTTCCCCTATCCACCAGTCCCATTACCAACCCTTCCCCTATCCACCTGTCCCATTACCAATCCTTCCCCTATCCACCAGTCCCATTACCAATCCTTCCCCTATCCACCTGTCCCATTACCAATCCTTCCCCTATCCACCTGTCCCATTACCAACCCTTCCCCTATCCACCAGTCCCATTACCAATCCTTCCCCTATTCACCAGTCCCATTACCAATTTTTCCCCTATCCACCAGTCCCATTACCAATCCTTCCCTTATCCACCAGTCCCATTACCAATCCATCCACTATCCACAAGTCCCATTACCAATCCTTCCCCTATCCACCTGTCCCATTACCAACCCTTCCCCTATCCACCTGTCCCATTATCAATCCTTCCCCTATCCACCAGTCCCATTACCAACCCTTCCGCTATCCACCAGTCCCATTACCAACCATTACCCTATCCACCTGTCCAATTACCAATCCTTCCCCATCCACCAGTCCCATTACCAACCCTTCCCTCATCCACCTGTCCCATTACCAATCCTTCCCCATCCACCAGTCCCATTACCAATCCTCCCCTATCCACCTGTCCCATTACCAATCCTTCCCCTATCCACCTGTCCCATTACCAACCCTTCCCCTATCCACCAGTCCCATTACCAATCCTTCCCCTATCCACCAGTCCCATTACCAACCCTTCCGCTATCCACCAGTCCCATTACCAATCCTTCCCCTATCCACCAGTCCCATTACCAACCCTTCCCCTATCCACCAGTCAAATTACCAATCATTTCCCTATCCACCAGTCCCATTACCAATCCTTCCCCTATCCACCAGTCCCATTACCAACCCTTCCCCTATCCACCAGTCCCATTACCAATCCTTCCCCACACCACCAGTCCCATTACCAACCCTTCCCCTATCCAACAGTCCCATTACCAATCCTTCCCCTATCCAGCTGTCCCATTACCAACCCTTCCCCTATCCACCAGTCCCATTACCAATCCTTCCCCTATCCACTAGTCCCATTACCAACCCTTCCCCTATCCACCAGTCCCATTACCCATCCTTCCCCTATCCACCAGTCCCATTACCAATCCTTCCCTTATCCACCAGTCCCATTACCAACCCTTCCCCTTATTACCAGTCCCATTACCAACCCTTCCCCTATCCACCAGTCCCATTACCAATCCTTCCCCTATCCACCAGTCCCATTACCAACCCTTCCCCTATCCACCAGTCCCATTACCAACCCTTCCCTATCCACCAGTCCCATTACTAACCCTTCCCTATCCACCAGTCCCATTACCAATCCTTCCCCATCCACCAGTCCCATTACCAACCCTTCCCCATCCACCAGTCCCATTACCAACCCTTCCCCATCCACCAGTCCCATTACCAATCCTTCCCTATCCACCAGTCCCATTACCAACCCTTCCCTATCCACCAGTCCCATTACCAACCCTTCCCCATCCACCAGTCCCATTATCAATCCTTCCCCATCCACCAGTCCCAATACCAATCCTTCCCTATCCACCAGTCCCATTACCAACCCTTCCCTATCCACCAGTCCCATTACCAACCCTTCCCCATCCACCAGTCCCATTACCAATCCTTCCACATCCACCAGTCCCATTACCAACCCTTCCCCATCCACCAGTCCCATTACCAATCCTTCCTATCCACCAATCCCATTACCAATCCTTCCCCATCCACCAGTCCCATTACCAACTCTTCCCTATCCACCAGTCCCATTACCAATCCTTCCCCATCCACCAGTCCCATTACCAATCCTTCCCCATCCACCAGTCCCATTACCAACCTTCCCCATCCACCAGTCCCATTACCAACCCTTCCCCATCCACCGGTCCCATTACCAATCCTTCCCTATCCACCAGTCCCATTACCAGTCCTTCCCCATCCACCAGTCCACTTACCTACCCTTCCCCTATCCACCAGTCCCATTACCAACCCTTCCCCTATTCACCAGTCCCATTACCAATCCTTCCCCTATCCACCTGTCCCATTACCAATCCTTCCCCTATCCACCAGTCCCATTACCAATCCTTCCCCTATCCACCAGTCCCATTACCAATCCTTCCCCTATCCACCAGTCCCATTACCAATCCTTCCCCTATCCACCAGTCCCATTACCAATCCTTCCCTTATCCACCAGTCCCATTACCAATCCTTCCACTATCCACAAGTCCCATTACCAATCCTTCCTCTATCCACCTGTCCCATTACCAACCCTTCCCCTATCCACCTGTCCCATTATCAATCCTTCCCCTATCCACCAGTCCCATTACCAACCCTTTTCGCTATCCACCAGTCCCATTACCAATCCTTCCCCTATCCACCTGTCCCATTACCAATCCTTCCCCTATCCACCAGTCCCTTTACCAACCCTTCCCCTATCCACCAGTCCCATTACCAATCCTTCCCCTATCCACCAGTCCCATTACCAATTCTTCCCCTATCCACCAGTCCCATTACCAATCCTTCCCTTATCCACCAGTCCCATTACCAATCCTTCCACTATCCACAAGTCCCATTACCAATCCTTCCCCTATCCACCTGTCCCATTACCAACCCTTCCCCTATCCACCTGTCCCATTATCAATCCTTCCCCTATCCACCAGTCCCATTACCAACCCTTCCGCTATCCACCAGTCCCATTACCAATCCTTCCCCTATCCACCCGTCCCATTACCAATCCTTCCCCTATCCACCAGTCCCATTACCAAACCTTCCCCTATCCACCTGTCCCATTACCAATCCTTCCCCTATCCACCAGTCCCATTACCAATCCTTCCCCTATCCACCTGTCCCATTACCAATCCTTCCCCTATCCACCTGTCCCATTACCAACCCTTCCCCTATCCACCAGTCCCACTACCAATCCTTCCCCTATCCACCAGTCCCATTACCAACCCTTCCGCTATCCACCAGTCCCATTACCAATCCTTCCCCTATCCACCAGTCCCATTACCAACCCTTCCCCTATCCACCAGTCAAATTACCAATCCTTCCCCTATCCACCAGTCCCATTACCAATCCTTCCCCTATCCACCAGTTCCATTACCAATCCTTCCCCTATCCACCAGTCCCATTACCAATCCTTCCCCTATCCACCAGTCCCATTACCAACCCTTCCCCTATCCACCAGTCCCATTACCAATCCTTCCCCTATCCAGCTGTCCCATTACCAACCCTTCCCCTATCCACCAGTCCCATTACCAATCCTTCCCCTATCCACTAGTCCCATTACCAACCCTTCCCCTATCCACCAGTCCCATTACCAACCCATCCCCATCCACCAGTCCCATTACCAATCCTTCCTTATCCACCAGTCCCATTACCAACCCTTCCTTATTACCAGTCCCATTACCAACCCTTCCCGTATCCACCAGTCCCATTACCAATCCTTCACCTATCCACCAGTCCCATTACCAACCCTTCCCCTATCCACCAGTCCCATTACCAACCCTTCCCCTATCCACCAGTCCCATTACTAACCCTTCCCCATCCACCAGTCCCATTACCAATCCTTCCCCATCCACCAGTCCCATTACCAACCCTTCCCCATCCACCAGTCCCATTACCAACCCTTCCCCATCCACCAGTCCCATTACCAATCCTTCCCCATCCACCAGTCCCATTACCAATCCTTCCCCTATCCACCTGTCCCATTACCACCCCTTCCTTTATCCACCAGTCCCATTACCTATCCTTCCCCTATCCACCAGTCCCAATACCAATCCTTCCCCTATCCACCAGTCCCATTACCAACCCTTCCCATATCCACCAGTCCCATTACCAACCCTTCCCCTATCCACCAGTCCCATTACCAATCCTTCCGCTATCCACCAGTCCCATTACCAACCCTTCCCCTATCCACCAGTCCCATTACCAATCCTTCCCCAATCAACCATTCCCATTACCAATCCTTCACCTATCCAGCAGTCCCATTACCAACTCTTCCCCATCCACCAGTCCCATTACCAATCCTTCCCTATCCACCAGTCCCATTACCAATCCTTCCCCATCCACCAGTCCCATTACCAACCCTTCCCTATCCACCAGTCCCATTACCAACCCTTCCCCTATCCACCGGGCCCATTACCAATCCTTCCCTATCCACCAGTCCCATTACCAGTCCTTCCCTGTCCACCAGTCCCATTACCAACCCTTCCCTATCCACAAGTCCCATTACCAACCCTTCCCTATTCACCAGTCCCATTACCAATCCTTCCCCATCCACCAGTCTCATTACCAATCCTTCCCTATCCACCTGTCCCATTACCAACCCTTCCCCATCCACCTGTCCCATTACCAATCCTTCCCCATCCACCAGTCCCATTACCAACCCTTCCCCTATCCACCAGTCCCAATACAAATCCTTCCACTATCAACCTGTCCAATTACCAATCCTTCCACTATCCACCAGTCCCATTACCAACCCTTCCCCTATCCACCTGTCCCATTACCAATCCTTCCCCTATCCACCAGTCCCATTACCAATCCTTCCCCTATCCACCTGTCCCATTACCAATCCTTCCCCTATCCACCTGTCCCATTACCAACCCTTCCCCTATCCTCCAGTCCCATTACCAATCGAAGACCACGCCGGGGAGGCATACATTAGCTTTGGCAATATGAATGATGAATAAATACTGCACAGCTCAGCAGCTGGTGCCCCCAGCGTCTTGAGTCTACGCAGCATGTACAGCTTGTAGGAGGCTGCTCTGACGGTGTTGGAGACGTGGAGCTTCCAGTTGAGCTGGTAGTCCACAGTGATGCCTAGTAGTCTGGTGGACTTGACGACCTGGAGGTGGTGTGAGCCAATAGACAGCAGCGGAGGTGGCACATCTCTCTTGGACGTGCAAACGTGCATCACCATGGTCTTGGTGTGGTTGATAGTGGCACTGTTGTCAACCGTGTGTGTGTGTGTGTGTGTGTGTGTGTGTGTGTGTGTGTGTGTGTATGCATGCATGCATGCATGCATGCGTGCGTGCGTGCGTGCGAGCGTGCGTGCATGCGTTCGTGAGTGCGTGCGTACGTGCGTGCTTGCGTGAGTGTGTGAGTGTAATTCACCCACGGCCTGACCACGAGCTGGACTCATCATCGCCGGCAAGTACCCTCCCGACTAGAGCAAGGCTCATTATAATCGATCTTCGGACATTGATGAGAAGTTACACACCACACACCCCATCCCCTTTGCTCAAGGGGGGACAGTAACCACTCCTTGCCAGTGGAAAAATCCCGGCCTGAGCGGGGCTCAAACCTCCGCCTGCCAGGCCGTAAAGCCTGGCAACGCAGAGCTTTAACCGACTGAGCTATTGTAGTGTGTGTGTGTGTGTGTGTGTGTGTGTGTACAGCCAATCGGGGAAGTCAGCTGTGCCTGCATCTCCCGTCAGCGTCTCGCGTCGTTGGGTCGTTCACCTGATTAATGATGAGACGCACACGACCAATCAGGCCACGGCAGGGACGCTGACGAATGGCCACTCCATAAGCTCCCACCCAAGCCCGCTCCCCACCTAACCAGTCCCCCTTCATCAACCCCATCACCAACGCCTCTTGTCAAACCTATATACGTAGTAGGGAGGCGCTGGCCGAGTGGTCAGCGTGCGGGCGTGGTGAGCCCGTGAACCTAGGTTCGAGTCCCATCGAAACACGCTGAATGTTCAAACCATCGGCGAGCAGCGATAGGTTACCCACATGCTGCTCATATCTTCAAGCAACCCTAACTTCAGCGGCTTCGGAGGTCAAGAGGAGTACCGAGGGGCAGCATGGGTAGAGTCATATATCACGGGTCGTGTACCACTATAAATTAAATTCACCGGCGCCACTAACCGGCTGGGGTCGTCGAAGAGGCCTCTCAAGACAACCTACCGGGGCTACAGGCAGGACCTAAAAAAATAAAAAATAAATAAATAAATAAATATATATATGTATATATATATATATATATATATATATATATATATATATATATATATATATATATATATATATATATATATATATAAAATACTCTTGGCCTAGCTGGAGCAACTTTTTATATAAATTGATGGGTATAGAAAGATAGTCATTGATATAGATATATTGATGGAGAGAGAAAGAATGAGAATGGAATGACTGTGTTAAACCTGCGACTACTCCGTGAGAACGATTCGACATATATTACCCGCATTGTCAGTCAGCGCCAACTCCGTTTGTTTTATAACGGCATGTGGCACGCTACCCTAAGGCCGACCCTCCTCTGTGAGAGACAATCCTGAGTGGAGGAGGCCAACAGGGCACCCACTGAGCTCGTGACTTGAGCAAGTCCATAAATATATCCTGCCAGGAGGAACTCAGATTAGAATGGGGGCTGCGTGGAGACTTGCTCAGAGGGACCCCTGGGCTTGACGTCGTATGGTGGACGAGGCGACGCGCCCCTCGACGTTTGCCTCATTGATTGATTGATTAACTGATTGAGATAATTACTTTAACATTGAAACATTTATCTACTAATATAGGATGGTCGCCATATACACACACTCCAATGATTTTCGTCCATTGGCGAGGCGGCGGCCGAATGGGCAACGCGCGGACGTAGTGATCCCGAGGACCCGGGTTCAAGCATGGCCACCGATGACTGTGGTTTAAAGTCCCACACCAAGACTGACAACCCGACAACCATCCCCGAGTGGCGGAAGATTACCCACATGCTATGCAGATCTTCATCAACCCTAACTTCAGCGACTGGGGTGAAGAACAGGCCTAGCAAGAGTCATATCTCACGGCAGCCACTAAACATAATAGCGCCTCCGTGGTGCAGTGGTTAGCATGATTAGCTAGAATCCGCTGGCCCGCGTTCGAATCCCTCCCTGGGCAATCAGCGTGCAGATTACCTAGCTGTTCATCTCTCTTTCGTGCTGGACGATAAATGGGCACCCGGGAAAATCTGTGGTAATCCGGATGTCACACGGGTTCTTTGTCCCGGGGAAATGGGTTCTTACGCACCACAGGCTCAAGGGTCAGTGCGATTGAAATGAACATCGCGGACAAGCGCAGCTATTGTGTACGCCATCAACTTTCTCTATACATTTACTATAAATTAAATTCGTTTGCGCTACTGATGGGCTGGGGCCATTCACCAGGCACTTCAAGAGAAATGAGCTATCACAAACTGCTAGAAACCAACAAACATGCAAATAAGAATTAAATGTGTTTCTTGTAGTGTAGTAATGAATTTGGCTGATCAACGAGAAATAATATATGAATTATTATAATTACTTATTATCACAAAGCTACAGGTGCACCAAATTAAAGCAAAACAAAACCATTCAACGTAAAGGAATGGCTAATATAGGCTTGGGAAAGGAAATCAAGGGTGCATCTTGCTGTAATGAGGGGAGGGAACATGCACATGTGTGTGCTGACTGTGTGTCCCTCGCAACTGACTTTGTTTGAAGATATTATTGGCAAGAAAGTCATCCTTCACATTTTCACCACTAATAAATACGTTTCGTAAACACGTGACAGTTATTGCTAATAGAGCATGGGCAACACTTATTTTGGGTAATCTTGTAGATGACACACAAATCGACCGTAAAGTCAATGAAATCATGATGCCAAGAAAACGTCAGGTTTTCGTGATCTACAAAGAAATAAAACTGTGCCCTGAATTCATCTTTTCTAAAAGCACATTCAAGGATTGAAACGGTCTTAAAAGTACCAACACGCTAAGTGCAGCAATAAATGTAATAATACAATATGATGTAAACCAAGTACGCAACAAGAATCTCTGAAATGTACACATCATTTTTTCCTTCCAAACTACAAAAAGACAATGTAATCATTTTAGTGTTTGTAGAATATATATATAGTGAAAAAAATCTGTAAGTTCCAGAAACCTACAACGACGCAAGGGACTGATGGCCAAACTTGCTGAAGCGGGTCACTGAGCTCGTGAATGACAAAAAATCAACCTAACTGGTGCCATCAACAATGAGGGCCATCCATTACAATTAAAAATGAGGTCACGCAGCTTTCTCTTCAACGATACTTTTACCTTACAAATAAGTCACCTGATTTAGTGGTGCTTCGAACAACCCAAGCCTTGGCTCTTACATTTTCCCTTTCAGGCCAAATATTTGGTGCTTTAAAAAGATAAAAAAGCATGGAATAGCTGAAGTGATAAGTCTTCCATCAATCTATTATCCACGGACTTCAACCCCAATATGACATTCCATCACCAAACGTCATCAGTTTGTGCCCACTCACTCCTTCCGATCCTCATCCTGTGTTCGCTCACGTCCTTTAGTAGCCAAACAATCTCTCTCTATTTTACCTTTCAAAAAAATTTCCTCCCCCGTAATAAATACAGCACCACTAAAGCACACATTAGTATCTTTTTATCTAAAGTTATTGGAAGCATAATTATTTTCTCATTCAAACATACCTTCACTACCTATTTTATTACTGACTGCAGTGTGTGTGTGTGTGTGTGTGTGTGTGTGTGTGTGTTTTCAAGAAATATCAAATCGACCAATTATACAAAATATAAATATATAGCCACTTAAGGTTGTGCCCGAAGTAACTACAATATAAGAGAAGAAAGGAGAACCTGGCTTCCGAGGTGCCCTCATAACTAATACCCCTTTGGCATAGTAGCAGGAAAAATCTCAGTGAAGTACATACCATGCTATCAAGGATATATCTCTCCCTCCTGCGTTCGCTTCACCTTTCATATTTCCATCACAAAAAGCCATAGAACTTATCCGCCACTCAGCTCGGGTTGTGGACATGCATCCAATCACTCACTTCACAATCTTCTCACAGCATGTGTATGGCTAGTGGTTTGCTCAACGTTTCAAATGCTGTCAATACCTTCCATATTAAAATCTTAAATAAATGTAGACATTAAATCTTATTCAATTACAAAGAAACAAATTTGATTTTCACGGTAAATGTTAAGTGCAGACATTGGAAGTCAAACGTTCTGTATAGCAAGGAAAACAAATGAATGACGAAATGAAAACCTGGGGCACCGATTGTCCCCACCAAGGTTAAGATAAACGATGTCGTTCTCACGACACGGAGCTTTACGCAACTTCCCAGAATTCCCAAAGGCAATGTACTTTCATCAATTCAGTTTACAATCATAAGGACAAACACTGTTTATCAAGATGTAATTAGCATACACTATTCACTTCAGATATAAACAAATAAAAACATCAGAACGGAACAGGGCAACGATTAAAACCACTCACCCTGAAAACAAGCATGAGTGTTGTTTTTCACCCGGTAATTCCAATATTCATTCGCCGGTTGAGGAGCCACCCGCTGCGTTCCCACGGCCCTGCCCTGGCACGGTGCCGCTGCACTCACCCTCAGGTCCTCCCTCTCCTCTCCTCCTTCCCTCCCTGGGTTCTCAAGGCCAAGGGAGCGCTTCGGTCACCATGCACTGCGGCCAGAGAAATCAGTCCCCCTAACATCCCCCCTCCTCTACTGGATGGCCTCGACCTCAACTTCAGTGAGGTTCGGACGCTTCCTTTGAGTGACTGTTGTAATGAGTCTGAAGGACATGCTATTTTCTGATTGAAGATCTGCTAGCATTTATACTTAGTTTAGTTATGGGGTTTAAAGTGGTGTGCGAGTGTTCGTATATGCAAGTATATTATTATCTCTCTCTCTCTCTCTCTCTCTCTCTCTCTCTCTCTCTCTCTCTCTCTCTCTCTCTCTCTCTCTCTCTCTCTCTCTCTCTCTCTATATATATATATATATATATATATATATATATATATATATATATATATATATATATATATATATATATATATATATATATATATATATATATATATATATATATATATATATATATATATATATATATATATATATATATATATATATATATATATATATATATATATATATATATATATATATATATATATATATATATATATATATATATATATATATATATGTATTGCCTCGTGGGAATCTATATTCTTTCTTTAACAGGGGCACCAAAACTGAACAGCTTAATCCAGGTGAGGCTTAACCAATGCTAAGTGCAATTCAAGGGTAACGCCAGATCTCCGGTCGCTTACGGTTCTCAAAGTAAAACCTTAGACTATTTCCTCGGTTTCTGGCGGTAATTAAGTGATTTTTGGGCCTAAGGCCATTCGCACACTCAAATCCCTTTCGCAACTGAAGTGGCCAAGAACTCTCTTACTTAATTCGTTATTACTTTGGGGGTTATTTCTTCCTTCACTTAGGGCGTTGCAATTGTCGAATTTTTCAAATTCATTATTCATTAGTTGGTCCAATCATACAGGCAAATTAGTTTCTCCTGAAGCACCTCAGCGTCGTTGCTTGAACTGATTAGTCTTCCCATTTTTTTTATTATCAGCAAATTTGCTTAGGTAAAGTTATTTAGGTACATTTTGCTTAGGTCTCAGTTTATGCCGCAGTCAAGATCGTTGATGTAAGTGATAAACAGTATGGATCCAGAACTGAACCCTGCGGGATGCCAACAGTAACTCGTGCCTAGGAAGTCACCTACATGACCCCTTCATTGCGGCACGGTTCACGAGCTGACATCTCCTTCGCAATCAATATTTAAGGGTTTTAAGGGCTACTTTCACACTCCTGTCTTCATTCTTGTGAAGCTTTCCATTTGTTTTACTTTGTTATATTTTGTTTTCTTCAACTGCATCTTGTTTATCTACTCATTCATTCATTTCTTTTTGGTGCCCATACCGCCAGTAGACTCTCTTGAGGGGCGGGCGAACTTAAATTTCAAGAGCTGCTTTCATATACGACTTCTTCGGCCTATGCCCCCCCCCCCACCCCCCTCGTGTATTCCTTTTGTACAAAGTCGCCTAAGTTTAAGATTGATCGATGATCTGGACAGCATGTGGGTAATCGTCCGCCACTCCACAATGCTTGAAAATTGTCATCTGCTTGCGGTGGGACGAACGATAGTCTTCGGGATCACCACGTCCGCGCCGTGACGACTACGGTCAGTAGAAAAGAACTATTGCAGGATTATTCCTGATGGAGCATTTAAGAATTAATCGCCACTTAATAACTTCCTACAGTGTTTAGCAGAACTGTACTTCCAGCCTGTTTTTTTTCATTTATCTTTTATTCAAGAACAGCAGAGAACTAGATTGGATGCTGCACGAGAGTACCAGTGCGATCAAGGGACAAAATTACACAAACACTTTCGCAATTATAATGTCCCCACGCACAGGAGTGAGATTCATTAAAATGAGACGTATAATTAATTTCGGTATTGTCACACATGAGCACGAGCCGCCGAACCTCTCAAAATGTACATGTTAACGCAGTTAAAATTTTCACATATGGTGTTCCCAATCATTTAAAAATAATCTTAAGATAAATCTACGTAATAAAAAAGTTTCCCAAAAATAATTGCACAATAATTACTATGAAGTGCGTTACTTTCTTTATTTTTTAAAGGTAAAAGGTAATATATTGGACCATTACTGGAGAATAGCTTTAGATTTTCCTTGCATGGCCCTAATAAAGAGTAGATGCATGATTGCTACAATTAGCAAGCTTAGCACACCAGGATTAATGTAGCCATGACAACGATTAGAATGTAATAAAATACACAATAGAGAATAAAGAAAGGAAATCCCCATGGCATTATCGGTAATGGACAAAGGGCAATTGCAAAACAAAAAAGTCTATCAGCTGTGCCAAGCACGACGTGTTACGAGACTATGATTCGGAGGGAGCTGTCAACATGCTAACCAGGCATCTCTCTGCTGGGGGTCCGCGTGGTGAGAAGGCACGCGCCCCACCAGGCCGTTCCCAGCCCTATCAACAGTGCCATCGCCCAGCCCTCACGCCACCGCACGCGGACCCTCACCTCCACGGCGAACGCAGTGACTGTTGCCCTCTCCCTCCACCCCCCACCACTTGCAACGAACGCATCACTCTAGAGAACCCTCTCGTGCAATGCAGTCACAATTTATTTAAGAGACAGTAAGTACATTGTGAGAACAAGGAACTACAGCGCTAACAACCCACCCGGATGCCTGGCCGAGCGACACCCCCCGGTGCTCAGAGTATGTGTATATATATATATATATATATATTTATATATATATATATACACATATACATATATATATATATATATATATATATATATATATATATATATATATATATATATATATATATATATATATATATATATATATATATATATATATATATATATATATATATATATATATATATATATATATATGTATATATATACACACACCCGTCATCAGAGACTTTAATCTAAATAGCACTTACTTTTTCATAAATTACATCATAATAATTTCATCTCCCTATTTGTAAAAATAACAAGGCAGAAAATTAATACCCAGAAAGTCACTGTATTAAAACAGTAGCTCAGTCGTGCAGGATTCGAACTAAGCTCGTCACTCTAATTTGAAGTGAGCCTGGCCAAGGGTGGCTCCAGGAAATGATGAGTTAGGACGAATGAGTCAGGCCGATATAGAATACCTGTCCAGTCCGCGACATAATTGCAGTCTCACTTTCCATGGTAAAGGTGGTTCATCTGCATACTGAAGGCGTCATCAGCGCGGGACAAAGGACGCAGCCTCACCTGCCCGGACACCCTCCACCTGCCAATTAGTGAGTGTCGTGTGTGTGTGTGTGTGTGTGTGTGTGTGTGTGTGTGTGTGTGTGTGTGTGTGTGTGTGTGTGTGTGTGTGTGTGTGTGCTCCTGCTCATGTTAATAATCATCCATATATATATATATATATATATATATATATATATATATATATATATATATATATATATATATATATATATATATATATATATATATATATATATATATATATATATATATATATATATATATATATATTTATTTATTTATTTATTTATTTATTTATTCATTTATTATGCAGACTATAGATTGACAACGTCCACATGTCATTGCTTACGCTAGCCGTGTACTTACCGATCCTTTGTCACGGTACTCTGTAACTCACTTTAAGGCCCTTGCTGTTGTCTGGGCCCTCAAACATCTCAAGGATATTATTTTTAATTATCCTATCAGAGTTTACACTGACCACACTGCAGTTACAACTCTTTTCAGTGGCAAGATTCTCACCGACCGCCTGGCTAGGCGGTACCTCACCATCCAACAGTTCAACCCTGTGATAAAGTATCTACCGGGTATAGACAGCACTGTGGGCGCTGACGCGTTGTCCCGACATATTCCTGTCGTTGCAGTTTCTCAGGACCAGAACTTCTCACTTGACGAGCTTCAGACGGCCAAACGACATGATGCGTTGTGGTCTAAAGTCGTCTACGCCCTCGAGTCTGGCGATGAGTCCACATTACCTCATATACCTGTGCCCCTTTCTGCCTTTTCCTTACAGGATGGCATTGTTTGTCGCACAGTGGCAATCAATGGGAGAGACGTCACTCAGGTTGTCATCCTTACTGCTCTGGTGAAGACTGTCCTGCAGCTTCTCCATGACGCTCCGCATGCTGGTCACCCCGGACGGGACAGAACCTTAGCTGCAGCTCGTACTAAATATTACTGGCCTACGATGAGACGACATTGAAAAACATGTTGCGCAGTGTCTGTCCTGTCCATAAACCAAAGGTTTTACTAAGACTGCTCCAATTTTGGAATATACGCTACCTGACGGGTCCTTTGATGTCGTTGGCATTGATCTGCTACAGCTCCCTTGCAGTCATCAAGGCTCCTCATACGTCCTTGTCTGCGTTGATCACTTCAGTCGTTTGTGGTCTTAGCGCCATTACGCGGCAAGTCTGCTACAATGGTCGCTCATGCACTTGTCTCTAACCCGATTTGTCCCTACACGTCTCCTCGTGGACTTCTCAGTGATAATGGGACAGAATTTAAGAACCAAGTTCTTCGTGATATTTGCCAACATTTTAAAATTAAACAAACATTCATTACTGCACATCTTCTGGCGTCTAACGGCCTTGTCGAAAGGACCAACAGGAAAATTCTAGAGAGTTTCCGTCATTATGCAGGTCGTTTTCAGGAATCTTGGGAAGACTGGCTACCCCTTGTTGCTGGTTGTATTAACAACTCTGTCAATTCCTCCACGGACGAAGCGCCTCACTACATTCTGTTTGGCTATGACAAAAGACTGCCTTATGATGGAATTTCTGCAGACTCCTCGCCCCCTCCATTCCTTTGACGACTACTCTCAGATGCAGCTCCACAGTTTTCAAAATATTCATGCTTCTTTGAGGGATAAGCTTAAAGCTTCCCGCGAGGAGATGCTGCGTGAACAGCACCTTCAAGCAAGTCCCATCACCTTCAGTGTTGGAGACTCTGTGATGAAGCATGTACCTGACCGTTCTTGCAAATTGCTCCCTAAATTTTCTGGCCCTTACCTTATTACTGCAAAGATGCATGGCAATAAATTTAGCACGACTGACCCTGTCGGTCATTGTTCAGAGGTAGTTCACGCTGATAGGCTCAAGCATGTGAGTGTGCCCCTTTCGCCTAACATTCAGCCTCCTATTCCCACTTCTACCTCTGGACCTTCTATTCCTTCCCCACCTGACACTAGCTCCTCTTCCTAAAGCAAAAGTTGAGATTTGCAAGTCGTCTTTCTTAATTTTGTTTTTTTCTCAGTCATTCTTTTTTTTGTTGTTGTTGTTGTTGTAAAGCTACCGCAGATGACAAATTATTTTTGTAATTATGTACCTTTTTTTGTTAATATATATATATATATATATATATATATATATATATATATATATATATATATATATATATATATATATATATATATATACATATATATATATATATATATATATATATATATATATATATATATATATATATATATATATATATATATATATATATATATATATATATATATATATATATATATATATATATATATATAAATATATAAGTTTATATATATATAGAAAATCCTCAAAGTCAGTATCACTATCTGGCTGGTCTTTCTCTCTCTCTCTCTCTCTCTCTCTCTCTCTCTCTCTCTCTCTCTCTCTCTCTCTCTCTCTCTCTCTCTCTCTCTCTCTCTCTCTCTCTCTCTCTCTCTCTCTCTCTCTCTCTCTCTCTGCCTCACACAACGAATATGAGACTAGTTTATATATGAGAGAGAGAGAGAGACCCTGGAGCTTGAATTTAATGGTGCCTGTGACTTACATGATCATTACCTCACTTTATCGTCTCATAAGGCGAGGGCTTTATTCTTGCATTACAGCAATATAATTTATAATTTACAGTAATTTGTGCGGTAAAGTAGAGTGAAGATAGTGTTAATAGCGTCGAGTCTAAGTTAGCTTTTGTCCTGCCGGTGTGGTGGTGGTGGTGGTGGTGATGATGGTGTTGGTGGTGTTGGTGATGGTGTTGGTGGTGGTGGTGGTGGTGGTGGTATTGTTGGTGGTGGTGGTGTTGGTGTTGGTGTTGGTGTTGTTGTTGTTGTTGGTGGTGGTGGTGGTGGTGGTGGTAGTGGTGGTAGTGGTGGTGGTGGTGTGTGTGTGTGTGTGTGTGTTTGTTTTTCCGTGTATATGCTTGTTGTCTGTCTGTCGTTGTGTACATGCCATTCCTCGTCATCCCAGCTGCTCAAAACCATCTCTTCCGTGTAACGTGACAAGGAGACTACTTTTTTCCCGGTTCTCAGTTGGATTATGCGCTATGAAGTCAATGACCAGCGACCTTGATGTTCATCCTCCTTTTGCAGCTGACTGAAAAATAAGTACTACCAAGCCACACAATGAATGTTAAATGCAATTAAAAAAGATTATAAAAAAAACTGACAAATCGAACACACATGAAAGTAATGTGACATAATTATATTCGCACTGACTGCACACAAAGAGGAATTATGCAATCGTCACCAAATAATGGGAGGGGCGGCCGAGTGGTCAGCGCGCGGACGTGGTGATTCCGAGGACCAGGGTTAAAGTCCCACAGCATGACGCTGACAATCAACCATCGCCAAGTGACGGAAGATTACCCTAACTTTAACGACTTCAGTCAAGAAGAGCACCGGAGGCTAGCATGGCCCAAGCAAGAGTCACATATCACGCCGACCACAATAAATACAATTCGCCTGCACCACTAACGGGCTGGGCCACTCACCAGACCTTTCACGAGAGCCTGCTGGTGCTAGAGGCAGTACATTAGAAAAAAAGTCTCAAAAAATAGACATGAGAAACGATTCAGGTAAATGGCTTAATAATTGCAGAAAATATGTTTGAAGAAGCATTATTTAAGAGAAATTCGCATTAAAGAAGGGACAGGCAGGAATAGGTTAGGAAATAGGTTAAAGGGTGGGTAGGACAGACTACGCACCAACGCGAATAACCTGGAAATGACAAGACTTCAAACCAAGGTTGATGCGCAGGGCAGTCCTCACAAGCATTATAAATAATAATAATAAAACTATTTATAGAGATTAAAAGACTTTATATATATATATATATATATATATATATATATATATATATATATATATATATATATATATATATATATATATATATATATATATATATATATATATATATATATATATATATATATATATATATATATATATATATATATATATATATATATATATATATATATATATATATATATATATACCATTTCAGTTATCACTCACTAAATATTCAACCAAATATGGATTAGTAAAACTGTGTTAACACAGTGAAAAACATCCCAAATCCTGGCACTCAGTGATGTTCATTTGCAAATATGGATGTTTAGCTGATATAAAAGGCTGAGAGGCTCTTCCCTACACTCTCGCTGTGGCCGCCACACACTGTAGTCGCGTCGTATTCATCAACATTACACAGCGGTGCGCAGACTCGAGGGTCCTTTTCATCCTACTTGCCTGGAAATTCCCGTCATACGAATCGTACATTATTTCCAATTACGAGTATTAATGTCGAGCACACGCGACGTATGTCAATTCAGGGACATTACAGAAGGATGTTCTCGCTGTTAGTGAAGGATTAGCATCAGGCCGCCGCACTCCTCCCTCCCTTGATGGTAAGGTTTTGTAGCCTTGACCGTTTTAGACATGGCATGTTGTTTTAATCATAATTTATATTACTTACTATCTTACTATGCTACTCGTACAATGGATATTCTTTTCTTACCCACACCGTTCATTTCCTCCCGCACCGCTTTTCTCTTCTAATTATGTTTTTTTTCTTGTTAGCCATTTTTTACGGTAAACAGCTCATGAGCCATAAGCAAAGGAAAAACAAGCCCGCTAACCACTGCTCCTGCAAAAGTCGTCAGGGGGGGCCAGAAGAGAAGTTAATTTCAGATGGAAAAGTACCTTGATACTCCCCTCGTGAAAGAGTTCAAGTCCTAGGCAGGGGGCAACACTGGCAAAAGAAGGCTGTTCCAGAGTTACCAGCGGAAGGAATGAAGGAATTGAAGATGCAGGTTAACTTTTGCATAATACCCCCAAGAATTACCCCGACAAATCCTCAAAGTCACCAATAATTCCCCCCCAAAATTTCCATGACGATTCCCCAACATCTCAACAATTCTTCCGACGATTCCCCCAGTTGGCAGTTGTTCTTGACTTTCTTTTAGTACGTAAGTAGAGTTGCTAAATGAAAGACTGAGCAAACATCTCTCGTTAAACTCACAGATGTATTCCAGGACTCAGCTGTTAGCGTCGTATGATACTACCCTTAAATTCAAGTTAAAATTGAAGGCGTTGACTTTGAAAACTAACGGCTTGCAATTCATGTACCGAAGCGTCCCATACCATCAGCACCACCGCAAACATACTGGAGAGATACCAATTCAGTGAGAGAGAGAGAGTTGTACCTAAAGCAATATTGTGGCAAGAGTAAGAGGTCAGACAGCCGTGTTTCATCATACGAGTCGCTCACAATAATCCATGGAGGCGGTGGCTGAGTGGTCAGTGTGAAGGCGTGGTGTCCTAGTGGACCTGGGTTCAAGTCCCGCCCGCCAATACAAGCAAACAATTTTCAGTCATCGCCGAGTGGCTTAAAACTACCTACATGCTGTCCTGAAGACCACCTATCAACCCAGACCAGAGTAGAGTAGGTATGAATTCCAGGGGGCAGAATGAGTCAAACAAGATGGCGCCACTATAAACACTTGCCTGCACCACTAACCATCAAGCCCCTACCAGGTCTACCGGTGCTACAGGCTGAACATAAAAAATAATTGCGGCAATACATCTTGTTTGGACGAGTGCAACAATCAAGCCTGTCAGGGTGAAGCTACCGGACCGCACACAATATATACATTTTTCCCGGTTACGTTAGAGACTAGCAATGAATTAATTAACATCCTGCTCGTGCGGGATTACGGTTAGCATGGCCTGCACAAGACATGCTGAGCGCAGAGTGGAGCTGGCACCTTGAGGAGGGCACCGGATAATCTCGGGAACACAAAGCCAGAGCATTAGCACGTCGTTCTTCTGGGATTTAATTAACCGGGCTCAGCTTTCCGGCAACTCCCGCGCACCACCAAAAATGTGGCCGCACTTTGCCTAGTTTTACACCCAAAATCTGGAAGGTGCAAAAACGGTTTTCGAAAATTCGCCAATAAATAAAAACAACGTGTCTGCAAAGTTAGCGAAACGAGGAAGGGAGGGAGCGGGGGAGGGGTAGAAGTTGGAAAATTTATCAGGCAACTTTTAAGTTTGCTTTAAAAATGCAAGTGCCTGTTTCCCCTTAATGGACGTTCGCTCAAAAGCCTAAACTATCCCCCCCCCCAGTCCCTTTCCTCCCTCGCCTCCCTCCAGAAGCCCTGTTTTTATGGGAGGAGGAGGAGGTTGCTACTGCTTTTAGTACGAGAGAGAGAGAGAGAGAGAGAGAGAGAGAGAGAGAGAGAGAGAGAGAGAGAGAGAGAGAGAGAGAGAGAGAGAGAGAGAGGGATCAGCTGAGGCCGCTGGCTACTACAAGCTGAGAATTTTCAGGCATGCCGAGTGGCCTAGGACTGCCTGCATGCTGTCCTGATGACCAACTCCCAACCCGAACTCTAACTAAACTCTCAACAGAAGATCAAGAGGAGCCACGGGAGCAGCATGAGCCAAAAGAGAATTGTCACTATGAAACACTTACTTGCGAGACTAACGGGCTGGAGCCGACCACCATAAAAGTCTACCTGCGCTATTGGCCAAACGCAAGAAAATAATAATATAAAAAAAGTTAAATTTGTCTTGTTAACGTTGGAACACGCCTTGCGTCAGAACGTCGGAACTTGTTAGCGTCGGTCTCTTGTTAGTGACATTCTCAGCTGGGCGACATTTTAGTTTCGCTACATAATTCTCAGTAATTTATTGTTGTTACCACAATTTGTTGTTGGCTTTTTTTTAAATAAAAACTATTTCGCAACTCACGACTCCGCAAGCTCAACATAAACCCACACGAGAATTGATCGTTTGTATGGAGGTAGCCGTTATTGTCACTGGCAAAATCATATGAATGTTTATTAAATATTCATCCATATTGTGAAGCAAAAGATGTGGGAGAAGCACTTAGGGTAACACAAGAGCAACGGCCCCGCCTTAAGCCACCCTGCGTGTGGTGACGATGGTTCTCTAATGATTTATTAATCCACAACTCATCTCTCTTGAGTTAATTAAAGCACGTTTTCCTCCATTAACTTTCTCCTTTGTCTCATTAGCACATCTCACACTGCCTTCCTGTTTTTTGTTTTAGTTTTCCTCCTACCGGGAAGCATCTGTTCTAAGTCCTCCTTGTCACACTTCAATCCCTTTTCAGTTTCCACTGTTATCCGGTCGCTCATTTCCATCCTGTCTCACTTTCCCATCACTTCTGAAATACTTGACATTATTAAGGAAAGCCGCTCTCCTTTCCCTTCCTCGTCTGTCTTTTCACATCCTGAAACTCCGCGTCCCACCATTTTCCCTTCTTTCTCACTCTCAACCCCTGCCTCCCTTCCTCCCGCATCCCCCTCTCTTTCTTCCTTCCTTTCCTCCTTCCGCCAGCAGCTCTTTCGTAAATGTTACCAATTAAGTTCCTCCTCACCGTCAACACTTTGTGAACGCCACCAATTAAGGAGTCCAGCTAATTCTTTGTATTTTTACTTTTCTTCCCTGCGACAGAGGGAAGAACTACATCTTTCCCCAAACTTTTCGGGTTTTATCTTTATAAGCTTTTCGGCTTTATTTCTGTACCGTGCAAAGTTTCTTTATATCACTATTTTCCTTGAGAGTTAAATAAATATGAAATTGACCTTTCTTTTCTACAAACCCGAGAGTATTTTAACAGCGATAATGTGACGTAATAAATCCATAAAACAACAAAAAATACATATATATAAAAATAACACGAAAAACAGCACAGATATACGAATAGCACTCACACAACTCCTCTGGCGACGACACAAGGCAGGCGGGGTAGATCCACGACACTTACTGAAAAGAAGGAAAAATAATGCGATCACAGCCTTGTACAAAAAAAAAAAATCAAGACTGAAGGAGCATCGATCATCCTGGCGCTGGCTGACCAACACGACCACAGCAGTGCAGGAGTGTGGCACAGATGTAGTATATTGAGACAGACAATTTTCAGACGTCACCGAAAATAGGAATACAAAACAGTGGCAGGATAATGTAAAAAATGCAACAAACTTGACCAACCTATGAAAGACTTGTGACGTAAAATATAAAAATGAAAACTAAAAATAAAACTTGGAGTGAGGTTAGGTAATAAAGCCGGACAGCGACACAAATTAAAAAAAGAAAAATGAGAAAGAACATGAAGGAAAGAAGACGAGTGAAACTGTAAAGGATGAGACAATGAAACGGACGGAAAAGATAAAAAAAAAATTCGAGAAAATGAGCGAAAATTAAACAATGACTGAGACAAGAAGCATGGGGGATCCGGGGTGACTTAAAATGAAACCGCGATAGAGAAAAACTTGAGAGGACAAAAAACACAGCAATGAACGAAAAGAAAAATCAAACAGCCTTCCTCGAGAAAATGAAACTAAGATAAGAGCGGACAAACATAAGTGGATGAGAGGGACGCAGCAAGCCAATGACCGTGGAAAACAAGACGATTGCTGCAGCTTCTCTTCCGCAGGTCTTTCCCTAAAACATTATAACTAAATGCATTTCCCGCAGCATTACACTGAAATAATGGTTAGGCTCTTTGTGTATCGTCCCCTAAGGAGTTATTTTCCATTATGAATATTTCTTTATTTTATTAAAGTAGTAGTAGTAGTAGTAGTAGTAGTAGTAGTAGTAGTAGTAGTAGTAGTAGTAGTAGTAGTAGTAGTAGTAGTAGTAGTAGTAGTAGTAGTAGTAGTAGTAGTAGTAGTAGTAGTAGTAGTAGTAGTAGTAGTTTTCTTTGCATCATCTCTTCATTACCGTAATATTAGTGTGCTGGATCGCTGATATATAGACGTTGTTTCGTGGGAGTCGGGACACGATCATACTTTATAATATCGTTGTCATGAATAACGCCATACACTGCGCAACACATGTGCAAACACGCGGCCGCCAGCACGCACACGAACCACACTAACATGCTCGCGTACATACACTCATAAATTTCAGGCATATTTACAGCGGACATGCCATTCTTCTCTCCTTCCTTTATAATAATTTTCGCTGTCTTTGCACTATGCATAAAATTTCTCTACCTCCCACTAAAAACGACTCTCTTTTCGTCACTACCTTCAGTTTTATTTCCCTTGATTCATTTCTTTGTTTCCCTTTTTTATCTTCATTTCGGTCTCGTTTGCGTCTAAAACTTTTCTTAACGCGTGCGCGAGCGAATACACACACACACACACACACACACACACACAGAGGGTGATCATCTCTGCCCCGCGTGCTCCGGGAGGTGCATTGCCACAGTCCCGGTGTGGTGTCATGAGACAGCCGCTATAATAAGACATCCCATCCTGATCTGCGCATGCGCGGGCTTTGTTTACAAACAGAGGGTGGATGAGCTATGACACGGTACCGTGTCTTTTGTTGACTGCCTATCATGAAACGTCCCACCTAAGTTTATTCTTTATCTTTTTTAAAGTGATAAATTAGATGACCTACACCCTTTATATGTCAGTAAATGTGATAAATGAGGTAACCTACACCCCTTGTATGTCAGTAAATGTGATAAATGAGACAACCTACACCCCTTGTATGTCAGTAAATGTGATAAATGAGACAACCTACACCCCTTGTATGTCAGTAAATGTGATGAATGAGACAACTTACACCCCTTGTATGTCAGTAAATGTGATGAATGAGACAACTTACACCCCTTGTATGTCAGTAAATGTGATGAATGAGACAACCTACACCCCTTGTATATCAGTAAATGTGATACCTGAGGTAACCCACACCCCTTGTACGTCAAAAAAGCTGCCATGGTGTCTTGCCGCCATCTTGCCTGGGACAAACGACGATATCAACACTGTGTTTGCAAACATTGGGTTCCGCACATGCGCAGATCAGGATGGGATGTCTTATTATAGCCGGACGTATCATGACACCACACCGGCACACTGGGCCACTCCATCGCCCACGTTTCCGCCAGTAATTTCCTCGGGCAACATTTTTTACCTGGCTACTAGATGGACAGCTGTGTCACTGAGTGGCTGCTGCTCATGCCGGGATTCGGAACCGAGCCGAATGGGCTGACAAACCTTGACACCAGTTCACAATACTTCTCGCGCGCCGCGACACTACCGCGCCACCCAGACTCAGGAAGTATAAAGACAGAGGTCTCTGGCGTGGCACTAATAACACTTACTGTACTAAACGGACACTAAAGAAACAAAGTGAATCCGGACACTAAAATAAGAACGGTTACATGTGTAAAATTTCATGGAATTTCATGAATATTCGAGAAATAAACCATTAATGTTTAAGATATGGTAACAAAAACCTGAGTAATATTCAATGAAAATGTTAAAATCAATAAAATGCATTTCATAAACGTTGATAAACAGTATAATATATGAAATTAAAGGAAAATCCAATCCAACCTTTCAAAAATCCCCTTCACCTTATCATCTTCCCTCAGACATTAGGTGCATCACGCCTCTTCCCCGTCGCCTATGACTTACTTTACCAGCCTACTGACTAACAACCTACCTACCGACCTACACGCATGTATCCGTTCATACATACATACACACACACACACACACACACACACACACACACACACACACACACACACATGCATGCTTACAAACTCTCCTCGCCGCGACACCCGAGGCCCGGAGTCCTCCACCGCCGCCACAACTCAGCGGCCCTCCTCTAATAGACATTCCAGGGTGAGCCTTTTCCAAAAATTTTCGCGTCAAATTCTGGCAATCGGCGCGTGAGGAAAATTGAATCTTTTCAGCGCGAGGAATGAGGTTCTGAGGGATCCGTCGACGAGCCCTTGCCAGCCACAGGACTAATGGAACGCGCTGCCCTGGACCCGCGATATGATTGCTGCCTCGGAAGGGATGGTGGGTGGGGAGAGGGGGGATCTCTCTCTCTCTCTCTCTCTCTCTCTCTCTCTCTCTCTCTCTCTCTCTCTCTCTCGGAAAAGAAAAAAAAAAGGGTCACAGCTTCTCTAACGCACGGCTTGTATAAGGAGAGGAGGAGGAGGAGGAGGAGGAATGAAGAGGAGAAAACAACAACGAGTAGGATAAAGAGCGAGAAACAAAGAGGAGTAAGGAGATAGGAGAAATCGGAGGAATAGGAGTAAGAAGGAGGAGGAGGAGGAGGAGGAGAATTACAAAGGAAAAGCAAACAGCAACAGACCTCTTGGTCCTAAATGGGCTATTTGTTGTTGCTACCATCTACTCTAATCTCCGAGTCAGAGACACAGGACAGCAAAGGTGAAGGCTCCTCCCCTCCCATCAGTCCCTCCGGCCGAAGCTGGCATGAAAAGTAAGAATACCATTTAGTATAGAAAAACCACAATGGAATTTAATATGGATAGAAGGAAGATCATATAGTTACGACTATTAAGCTAACACTACTTTCTGCTAGACCGGAGCAAAATAGCAGATGTTCGGGTTAGCTTCTAAATATTTGTCAACTCGGTTTTTGAACGTGCAAATAGTTTCGCTTTCGACGACCTTTTGAGGCAGAGCATTCCATACATTGATGACACGGTTAAAGAAGAAGTGCTTTGATTCATTTGGGTTGAAACGCTTCCTAGTTATTTTGTATCCATTATTTCTTGTTACGCTTGATTGAGAGACTAAAATAATCATGAACATTAACGTTGTCGAATCCCTTGAACATTTTAAACACTTCTAAAGGTCACCTCTTAGCCTGCGCTTTGATAGGGTGAATAAGTTCAGTTCTTTAAGTCTGTCTTCGTACGGTTTGTTTCGCAGTCTAGGGATCATTTTAGTAGCTTGACGCTGCACCCTCTCGAGGAGGAGGAGGAGGAGGAGGAGGTCTCGGTGGAAACAATATGTGTAAAAGGAGAGTAACCCGGTCTATTGTGTTGGTTGGTTACTGTTATTCGTCTCCCCAGTAACCCCCTCCCCTCCCTCACCTTCCTCCCCCCTAATCCCCACCCACCCATATTTACCCATACCCTTCCCTGGTCCACAAAGCCTTCCTCCCTTTCTTTCCCTTCCCCTGCCTCCACTCCCCGTTTCCAAGTCCGACGCTTTCTTTCCTGCCTCCTGGTCTCCCTCCTTCCTTCGTTCCCTGTTAGCTGAAACTCCTCTCACGATACTCTTTCTTGTACTAACAGTCATTTCTTCTTTGTCTTTTTCTTCTTTTCTTTTCTTCTTCTTCTTTTCCTTCTTCTCCTTCATCTTCTACTCCTCCTCCTCCTTCCCCTCCTCCCCCTCAAGCATCTCGCAAATGCCTCGATACCTTTTCCGAACACCTGCAACTTTAAACCACAACAGAATGTACTTACGGGTACGAGGAGAGCCGTGCACACACAAAACAATGGACGACCGTACACACACACACACACACACACACACACACACACACACACACACACACGGACGGACGGACGCACACACACACACGCATGCTCCCGTCGTCCCCTCCCCTCCTTTACATCTTCGTCTCGTCCCCTCAGTTTTTTTCCCTGCTACACCTTCCCGTGCTACTCTGTTTGATGACCGAGCCTGCACTCCCTCATCCGCACCCCAGCACGCCCCCCCCGCGCCACCCCGGCGCTCCTCCCCCCCCCGGCCAGGCCTACACCCCGGCCGGTACATTATGGCCGACACTCAAGTTTGTGTAGAGAGCCTCGGCGCTCCATTACGGGCGATGGCTGAGCTGCCCCGCATCTGATGTCTGCCGGATACTCTAAGGCAAATGTTGTGTGTGGAGAGAAGGGAGAGGGAGAAAGGATGCCTGGATATTTGGAGGGGGAATGGTGGCTGGGTGGATGGAAGGATAGATGAAGCATTGCGCGCGCGCGCGTGTGTGTGTGTGTGTGTGTGTGTGTACATTCTCCAAAAAAAGTCTACAACAGTATCTGTTTATTGTGAAAACGCATAGCATTTTCGCAGAAAATACTAAATAAAAATATATATGTAAGAAGTTGACAGATTACGGACTATTTTTTTGTTCGCTCTTGAAGCAGCGCTTTCGTCAGGTGCAAACTTGCAATACGCAGCTCCGTCAACTAGAAATGTCACGAAAAAATTTGCAGGTGTATCCAGCATTTCCCAGCGGGCATGCAGTGGCCTGAAAATATTCAGTCCAGCACAGTGGTTAGTGTCCTTTTAGGATGCACGCTTCACAAGCCACATGGTGACGCCCGTGAAAGACCTCGTCAGTCCCGTGGATCACCGCGCCACGCAGTGCACACGTCACGTCCAGGCACACTCCTGTAAAATCTGCCCATTAGGTCGCCCAGAGGACACGCTGCCTCATGTTGTCTATCTCGTGCAGTCCGTCGAGGCTGAGGCTGCTACCGACCCGACCCGTGCAGCAAAACATTGAACAATTGGAACAATACTTGCCAGGAGGAGAGTAATGTAGGGCAGGTGTGTGTGTGTGTGTGTGTGTGTGTGTGTGTGTGTGTGTGTGTGTGTGTGTGTGTGTGTGTGTGTGTCTATTTATCTATCTATCTATCTATCTATATCAAATCTATCTATCTATCTATATCTATATATATCTATATCTATATCTACTATCTATCTATCTATCTATCTATCTATCTATCTATCTATCTATCTATATATCTATCTCTCTATATATATATATATATATATATATATATATATATATACGAAATCGTTCTTGATCACAGAAGCGATTCGTGTCTACAGCAGCTCACCTAATTACCCTCATTATACACCTAGGTGCCTAGTAATCACATTTTAAACTACATAATCAAGTCGGTAACGTGTCATACACATCTCCCTCCCTGCTCTGCGCACACCGCCGCCTGGCCACCCTCCCCTTTGCCGCCTTCAACCAACTGTCAGGTGGGAAACACGCCTCAAGCTTTTTGCTAATTAACCTTCCCCTCGGGCCGCCGCACCTTATGGTTACGAGGTGCAGTTCGCCTTCCTATTTTAAGAGATCAGACGACATAATCGTGGTCACTCATCCAACATTCTTTTTTTCCTTGCACACCTTCACTATTCTCCTTCAACATTTCTTTGCGATAATTTAATCTATCACTACATTACCTTTTGCCTACCTCTTTCCTTTATTTTCTTCTTTTTTATATCATATTTTATCAAGGAGTGATTGTCAGAGATTTGTGACCCGCTCAACCGTTCTTCCCACACTATATACTTTATATATTCTTTTTCTTATATTCCTGTGCTTCCCTTCTCTGTTTCCACCCTCTGATTTCACCTTTTATTTTCAGTCTCCCCTTCCAGCCTGGCTTCCCGTCCTCCCCTCGGCCCATCGCAGCACTAAGCCTGTGAGGTTAAAGTTAATCTGTGGCGCGAATGACTCCCGGTTCGACATTCAAGGAGAAGTATGAAAGTCTGTCTGTTGCCTTGTGCTGTAAGATTACAACCCACCTAATATACATCCCGCCCCCCCCTCACACAGACACACATACACGCATACACACACGCACACACACATCGGAAACACGAGGGGTGAACAAAAATACAACACTGTTCTCATTAATGATATAGACAGTTGGTTCAGCACCCTAAACGTATCCCTGACCGCCTTAATTTGGAGACGTTTAACAATCTAGACCTCTTCCTAACTTGTAACGAAACACCACCACCACCACCAACACCAACACCAACAACAACAACAACAACAACAACAACAACAACAACAACAACAGCGTCACCCCTAATACGCACTGTCAACCCAACCTTTCATATTTCTCTGCACTATGGCATCACTCCTAACTAAATCGAGCCACCTGAGTTGAAGGTAATTGGCGGGGAAAAAGGGAGAGAGAGAGAGAGAGAGAGAAGGAAACAGGCTGAGGGCGAAGGGGAAATAACCATCACTCAGGTAATGACAGCCGAAGGGAAGGCCAGAAGGGGGGCGGGTTAGGTATTTTTCTATGCCTCTCCTTGATCTAATTTGGCAGAGGAGTAGAAGCGAGGCTGACGGGGGATTCCAATCAGACAGGAGAGAGAGAGAGAGAGAGAGAGAGAGAGAGAGAGAGAGAGTGAGAGTGAGTGTGTGTGTGTGTGTGTTTTACGTCGTTTGCCTGTTGCGCCGGTAGGCATCTTCCTGGTGGGGCCTGATGGTCGGCCCAAGGCTTCTTCCAGGTGGGGCCTAATGGTCGGCCCAGCCCGTTCTGGCGCAGGCGAGTGTTTATAGTGGCGCCATCTTGCATTGGCTCCGGGTTGATGGGTGGTCTTCAGGACAGCATGTGGGTAGTAATAAGCCACTCGGCGGTGACTGAAAAATCCGAGTGGTAGCGTGGGGATTCGAACCCGCGTCGTCCATCACGCGGTGAATGTGAGCCCAGTACGCTACCAGTTCGGCCACCGCCTACCCGTGTGTGTGTGTGTGTGTGTGTGTGTGTGTGTGTGTGTCTACGATCGCAATACTTTTATTCTTTCAGTAAGTACTTGTGAAAAATCGACGTCCAAATTATAAAGAAAAAGATATCCATTGCAACGAGCGTACCCGGTGCCTCGGATCTCCACAGCGCCTTGGTCTGCTCCTCCCCCCTCCCCCCCACCCCCCAAAAACGTGCAGGAAATCGTCACACCCTGCTGAACAAGTTTCTCTCTGATCCCGGTGATGTGTATTGATTCCCCTTAGATGTAGGCAACTTTAATATAAAAAGACGTAATTTATACAATTAAGAAAAATTATCATAGTGTAACAATAGTGATCATAAAAAGGCGCTTCGCACACTAATAATAATTAAATGGAAGTCCGAGAAAAACGTGTATTCCCTTCACATGAGTCATTGACAACAAGCTTAGAGAAATAAAATTAGAATACTTAAAATTTTCACGAACATAACACAACGCAGCGGACCGAGCAAGCGTGCACGGCCAGGCGCATGCACCCCCCCCCCCCACACACACACACGAAAAGAGATAAATACATACCATAAATATAGCAAAACTAGATCATCGTCAAGTTGGTTAATAATCAATGTACACGCGCAGCCGTTTCAAAAAGTTAATTCCAGGAAGAACTGAAAAAAAACAGGATAGGACAAACCAACGAGTGCAGTTCATCAAAAATCAGAACAGCAGCATCAGACGAAACAGGCTTGCGTTATGAATACTAAAGCATCATGCTAATGAGCCCGCCCTGCGACTTGGTGGAAAGGTTAAATTCTTTCCTGGAATAAAAGAGAAAATTAACTCCAGATTTGTTCAAAAATGGAAAGGTTCGTCCGTGTCCACAAAAAGTGTGGCAGCGTGGCCGAAAAATAATTATACCTGTAGGTCAGTGCCGCCTCTGGCCGTCGCGTCGCCGGCGAAACAACTGCAGAGCGACCCCGTGGTAAAAATACTGACGTGGCGGACTAAAGCCCTCCGCCCCGCCTCAGCCAGGCAAGAATGTAGCAGCGTGCACACCCTCTGACCCGTGGCTGTGTGAACGCACAACACATTTGTTTCTCAAGCTTAGTTCCTGTTTAACAAACAACTCAAGGCCAAGGGGCGATTAAAGATAGAGAAACCATTTTGTGTTTCCTTTAGAGCACCAGTATGACATAATAAATAAGAAACGCCAAAATGCCAAAAAAAAACTCTCTGTGACTTGCATGTAAAAGGCAACGTCCGACACCCGCCTATCCTGCCACTAAGGGTAATCTGTAATACACACCTTCGTTCCAGTATTGAGGCTGAGGCCTTTTCCAATGGCTCCTCCTAAGGCGCCTACGTTATGTATTCCCCACAAGTGTGTGTGCACCGATAACGAGGCCCAGAGTGGGGACGATACCCGGTGGCACTCTGCAGTCTTCACGGATTGAATGCAAGTTTCCTCTCTGGCACCTGACGAGCCCAAAGAAGCCCTAACGACGTCCACAGCACCGAGACAGAGGAGGTGCCAGTGTTCCCTAGGAATACCGAGCAGTGTCGTCAGCCCCCCCACCACCACCCGACCCCGCCACGCACCGAGACAAGTCTGTGGGAACCAGACTCCCGCGTGGACACTGAAAAACTGTAAGAAACATCACTTAGCTTAGGATGTTTTACACGATATGTAACTTTTCATTCAAATCACTTCTTCATTCCTTTAGTAATATATTAAACCTGAATACCAGCACTGTCAAAGGTTGTTATGCGACATGAAAATATGTTATTCAGAAGAAAAATGTTCGTGACGCAAACACGACTTAAACTAGTGACGGTTGCGATGAGGAGGCGCGACATATTGGGTAAACGATCATTAGTTGATCCGTAATAATTAAAAGGAAGTTATACAATAGAATCACGTGTAATGAATGTTATAAATACTTTTCCAGGGTAAAGAAGAGTATAGTTGTGATCCGACTTGCACACACTCACTAGCCTCACCAAAACAAACACAACGATGTATCGCCACAAGGTTGTCATTTTTCTTTTCACGTGAATTTCGCAAGAAAAAAAAATCTTGCAGCAACAACACCAAAACAACGGTGCCCACGAGGAGGGTGTTTCCAGGCTGTTAAAACCATCTTCATTATTTACAACACCATTCCCTTCCCTCCTTCCCTCCTTCCCTCCTTGACGCCTTTTCCGGCCCTCCTTCCTTCCTTCCTTATTTTTTTTTCCCTTCCTCCTACTCTTCCTCCTCTCTCCTTTCCTTTCTTCCTTTTCCCTGTTTCCTTTCCCCCTTTTTCCTTCCTTCCTTCTTTCCTTCCATCCTTTTTTCTTCCTCTCCCTCCATTACTCCTATTTTCCTATTCTTCCTTCCTTCCTTCCTTCCTTTTTTTTTCCTTTCCCTCTACTCTTCCTCCTATCTCCTTTCCTTTCTTCCTTTTCCCTGCTTCCTTTCCCCCTTTTTCCTTCCTTCCCTCTTTCCTGCCATCCTTTTTCCTTCCTCTCCCTCCATTACTCCTATTGTCCTATTCTTCCTTCCTTCCTTCCTTCCTTCTCTCCCTCCCTCCTTCCTTCCTGCCTTCTTTCCTTCCATCCTTTTTCCTTCCTCTCCCTCCATTGTATGGAGTATGCATCTCATGTTTGGGGAGGCTCCACACACACAGCTCTCCTTGATAGAGTGGAGTCAAAGGATCTTCGTCTCATCAGCTCTCCTCCTCATACTGATAGTCTTCTATGTCTTAAATTCCGCCGCCATGTTGCCTCTCTTTCTATCTTCTATCGATATTTTCATGCTGACTGCTCTTCTGAACTTGCTAACTGCATGCCTCCCTCCCTCCCGCGGCCCCGCTGCACACGACTTTCTACTCATGCTCATCCCTATGCTGTCCAAACCCCTTATGCAAGAGTCAACCAGCATCTTCACTCTTTCATCCCTCATGCTGGTAAACTCTGGAACAATCTTCCTTCATCTGTATTTCCTCCTGCCTACGACTTGAACTCTTTCATGAGGAGGGTATCAGGACACCTCTCCTCCCGAAATTGACCTCTCTTTTTGGTCACTCCTTTGACCTCTATTCAGGAGCAGTAAGTAGCGGGCTTTTTTTTAATATTTTTCTTTACGCCCTTGAACTGTCTCCTTAGCTTTAAAAAAAATACTCCTATTTTCCTATTCTTCCTTCCTTCCTTCCTTCTCTCCCTCCCTCCAACTTGAATTCCCACCTTCCTTCCTTCCTTCCTTATTTTCCTCTTTTCCCTCTCAATTCCTTTCTTTCTAACTCTTATTTCTCCCTTCCTTCCTTCCTTCCTTAATGTATTCACCAATTACTCCATTCATTCATTCCCTTCTTCTTCCCTTCCTTCCTCTCTCTTTCACTTCTCATGACCCTTCTTCCCTCTCTTCTTTTATTCTACTTCCTTTCGTTCGTCTTTAATTCCCTGCCTCCCTCTCTCCTTCCTTCCCACTTTCCTTCCTTGTCCTCTTTCTTTAATTCTATAAGCCATGAATACTCTAAGTCACCTCTGCTACATGTAAACTCTCTCTCTCTCTCTCTCTCTCTCTCTCTCTCTCTCTCTCTCTCTCTCTCTCTCTCTCTCTCTCTCTCTCTCTCTCTCTCTCTCTCTCTCTCTCTCTCTCTCTCTCTCTCGCGGACCATCTCGCCTCTTTCTCCTTCGAGAGAGAGAGAGAGAGAGAGAGAGAGAGAGAGAGAGAGAGAGAGAGAGAGACATACAAAGACAAAATGAAACAAGAACAGACAGGAAACAGACAGACAGATGTGTCTATCTGTCTCTCTGTCCATCTATCTATAATGTCTCTCTCAATTTCGAAGGGTTCTTTTATATTCAAATTCACTAATAACTTTCTTCTTTCTTTCTTTCTTTCTTTCTTTCTTTCTTTCTTTCTTTCTCTCCTTTCCTCCAACTTTAAATAATCCCTATATCTCCCTTTCTTCCTTCCTTACTATGTTCCTCTATTCCTTCTATTTTCCTTTCTTACTTTCTCACTTTCCTTCCTTCCTTCCGTCCTTCCGTGTATGTGTGTAAGGGGGCGTTGTTTTTTTTTTTTTTGTTGTTGTTGTTGTTGTTTTGTGTGTGTGTGCTCAAGACCCATTATGTACACAAAACTGGAGTAATGGTGGGTGGGGGTGGGGGTGGGGAGCAGCCTCTTCATCCCCAGAAATGTAGAGAGGTCGGCCTTGGAGGCATGTACGTACGTCAACTGTGTATTCAGACATCGAGGGTTAGGCTGGCAGATGTATGAGAGAGAGTATGAGGGGTTCAAGGAGCGAGTCCGCCAAATCTTCCCCACCACACCGTTCTCCCTACAGCGTCTCCCCTACAAGCTTCAAACTCACCTTCAGGCATACATAAGAGTTCGTCTAGCGCTCGCATCTCCCATCGCATCCCCTTCAGTGTCTCACATACAATCGTCCAAACTCCTCTTCAAGTCCCCTTCAAGCATACAAAGGTCGGCAATGTTAGACGCTATCGGCTCTCCCATCAACTCTTTCCAAAGGCTAAAAAGGTGATAGGTCGGGATATTATGAGTTATTTTAGGCTCATGGTACAGAAAAAGGGTCATACTACCACCAGGGTCATAAAACTATTCTTGGAAATGCCCACAATTCCCACGAAAGCCTTGTCAAATATGTGTGCTTGGACGACGAACTGTTTTATAATAAGCTCACTGGAGTTCGCCCAGCACTCATCACTCCCATCGTGCTTCCTTCAGCCTCCTCTAAAGCCACCGCCTTCACCCACGCCTCCTCTGTCAAAGGCCAAACTTGTGTCGCCCACGTGTAGGCCAATAAATATCAGAAACCTATAGCGGAGACCAAGCCGATGAGATATAACGTAATCTCTACTGAGAATAAGACATCGGACATCTTGGCCCAATAAACTATCGCCGGGCTGAGGAGGTGCGAGGGGACGGGTTGGGTTGGGTTCCTCTCTGCCTCTCCTACCCCGCTGATGCTGAGGCGGTGCTGAGGAGGATACTGAGGCTGTACGGACTATATTGCAGCTGCTGGCTCATCCTGGGGTGTGTGTGTGTGTGTGTGTGTGTGTGTGTGTGTGTGTGTGTGTGTGTGTGTGTGTGTGGGTGGGGGTGGGGGGGGGGGGTACATACGAGGTGTAGGCGTAGGAGGTATACACATAGACACTTGCCAATCTGATCATTAGCGTAAAAGTTATTTTCCGAAGGTACACCAAAGCCTTCACGTAACATCCCGGTAAAGGTGTGATGTAGGGAGAGGCACGGCAAGGCAAGGTTGATCAACTGTATAAGACCTCGTGACAGACTTCATAACCAATTTCCGTTCCCCACCCTTATGTATGTTTACCCTTCTTCCATTGAATCAGTAAATACATAAAAAAAACGCATCTTACAAATTATCTGAGTGCTAGGGATGGAGCCTCTCAAAAGGGAACGTAAAATGGAGTTATGAGCACATGGGGAGCGCGATGTAAAAATTATGAAGGGAGTGAGTTAAAGGATGAGTGTGAGAGAGAGAGAGAGAGAGAGAGAGAGAGAGAGAGAGAGAGAGAGAGAGAGAGAGAGAGAGAGAGAGAGAGAGAGAGAGAGAGAAGAAAGACAGAGAGACAGAGAGACAGAGGAACAGAGAAACAGAGAAACAGCGAGAAACAGAGACATATGAAAAAAACAGATATAGAGACAGATACAGAAGGAGAGACAGGATCAGAAAAAGAGAGAACGAGAGAGAGAGAGGAATGCGGCAGAAAAGTGAGGTGACGGGAAAGGTGTTGGTGTCGGTGTTGGTGTGTGCTCATCATCCGCCAGCGAGGAGGAAATGGGAACCAGTGTGAGGGCTGCAGGCAGGACACAAGTAAGGAGAGTGAGAGGAGAGAGTAAACACTAACTAGGATGAAGGGGACGGTAAGGGGGTGGGAGAGAGAGAGAGAGAGAGAGAGAGAGAGAGAGAGAGAGAGAGAGAGAGAGAGAGAGAGAGAGAGAGAGAGAGAGAGAGAGAGAGAGAGAGAGAGAGAGAGAGAGAGAGAGAGAGAGAGAGAGAGAGAGAGAGAGAGAGAGAGAGAGAGAGAATGAAAAAAAAAAAGATAACAAGAAAGGAAAGAAAATACAAGAAAAAAAGAAGAACAACGAATGAGAAAGAAACAAACAAGAAAACAAATTAACAAAAAAGAAAAAAAGACAGACAAACAAACAAACAGACAGACAGGTAGACAGACACACACACACACACACACACAGAGAGCAAACATTAAGTAAGTCAGACAGAGCGAGAGAAAGAGAAAGACACAGACATCCATGGGGTCACGTCCTGCTGAGTTGCATCTTACACGCTTAATAAAAAATAAAAAATCATATAATTACAGAAGACAAAAAAAAATGTGAGAAGTACAATAATAGGAAAGACTGTAGTGGTAGTGAAGGCGAGGTAGTGGTGGTGGCTGTTGTTGTTGCTGCAGTAGTGGTGGTGGTGGTGGCAGTGGTTAAAGCAGGTAAGGGAGAGGTGGAGGCGGCAGGTATACGGGAGGAGCCACGAGATAAAGAACGCGTGATGGACAGTAATAGAGGGTGCGGAGGTAAGCCCGGCAGGAGTGACAAACAAGCTGCAGGGGGCGGAGAGAAAGAAGGGAAGGAAGGAAGGAAGGGAGGGAGGGGGGTGGAAGATAGGAAGGATGGAGACAGAAGAAGGAAGAGAAGATATGAAGGCAGGGAAGATAGGGAGGATGGAGAAAGAAGGAAGAGAAGAAGAAAGGAAGGAAGGAAGGCAGGAAAGATAGGGAAGATGGAGAGAGAAGAAGGAAGAGAGGAAGGAAATAGGAAGGAGGCAGGGAAGCAGGGAGGTAGGGGAATGATAGGGAAGATGGTACGAGAAGGAATATGGAAGAGAAGATGGAAGGAAGGAAGAAAGGAAGGCAAGGAGGGGAAATGATAGGAAGGATGGAAGTAGAGACGAATGGGGAAGGAAGGAAGGAAGGAAAGAAAGAAAGAAAGAAAGAAAGAAAGAAAGAAAGAAAGAAAGAAAGGAAGGAAGGGAGGACTGCTGATGGTGGGGGAGGAGGAAGGGGTGCGTCAAGGCTTGGGAAGGAAGGAAAGAAGAGGATGGGATGCTCGGGGGAAGGGAGGAGAGAAAAAAAAAGTGGAGAGATAATGGATAGTATGATCTTGATGTGGTGGTGGAGGATGATGAAGAGAAGATGAACGATGACGATAAACAAGAAAAGCAGTAGGGAAACGAGGAGAAAGATGAAAAATACGAACACGCGGGGTAGAAAAAAAGAAAAGAAAAAAAAGGTGAAACATGCAAGAGAGGAAAAAAACAAGAGAATGACGGACGCCAAGGAAAAACAAAAACAGGAAAAAAAACATCAGAAAAGGCAGCGAGGAAACAAAAAAAAAAGACAGCTGCAAAACAAAAGAAAACGAAGAAGCAGAAGAAAGCGAAGACAAGGATGAGTAAGACGTAGAAGGAAGAAAAAATGGAAGGAGGAGGCGGAAGAAGGTAAAAGGATTGGAAGTCGGAGAAAGAGGAAGAGAAGGAGGAGGAGGAAGGCGACCTGATGGCGGTAGGATAAATTATGGCGCCGCTGGAGGTTGGCATTCACTCGGCGGCTCCTGTGAACACGCCTGCAACCAGTGATATGAAATACTCTTACCGACAGCCGCGAGGAAGGCAGGCAGGAAGGCAGAGAGGGGGAGGGGGGAGACATGGAGGAGGAAGGAAGAAGAGGGAAGAGTGGAAGGAGAGAAATCAGGGAAAGGGAATATAAGGTAGATGGAGAGAAGAGACAAGGAAGAAAGGAAAGGAAGGCAAGGAGGAGGGAGAGGAGAGAAAAGTGAAGAGAGGAAGGGAGACGAGGGAAGAGGGAAGAGTGGAAGGAAAGAAATCAGGGAAGGGGAGTATAGGAGAACGGAGAGAGAAGGGAGAAGAGGGAAGAGGGAAGGAAGCAGGGAAGGCAGGGAGGGTGAGGAAAGAGAGGGAGGCTGGAGAGAAGGAAGAGAAGGATGGAAGGATGGAAGGAATAGAGGAAGGATGGAAGGAATAGAGGAAGGAAGGGAGGAGGGAATCAAGAGAGGGTGAAAAGTCAGATGGAAACGTGGTGAATGAAATAAACAGCGTTGTTGATTTTTCATAAATAAGAAAAATCGGATTTGTTTTATTAAAATCGGATTTTTTTATATCGGATTTTTTTATTAATGAAAATAATTAAATGAATGTAAACCGAGAGAGAGAGAGAGAGAGAGAGAGAGAGAGAGAGAGAGAGAGAGAGAGAGAGAGAGAGAGAGAGAGAGAGAGAGAGAGAGAGAGAGAGAGAGAGAGAGAGAGAGAGAGAGAGAGAGAGAGAGAGAGAGAGAGAGAGAGAACCAAAACTGAACATAACAAAAATAAACAACCCCCCCCCAAAAAAAAACACCAACCACTACCACACAGACAAAGAGAAACTAACGTCAATAAAAAGAAAAACACAAAGTTATAAAACCACGCAAAAAAAATTCAACCCAAAACAAAATTCCCGCAACGAAAAATAAAATATATGGAAAACAGGGAAACTGACTTAAAGGTAGGCGGAGAGGAAACACGTGGAAAAGAGAGAATCGCAGACGAACCCAAAAATGAAGGGGGAACTATGAATAAAAGCAAAGTACAGAGGGGAAAGAAGGAAGGAGGGAGAGAGGGAAGGAAAGAGAGGAGGGAGCAAGGGCACGGAATTGCATGAAAGTGAAAGAGGGAGAAAAGTTACCGAAGTGAGGCATGAGAGGAAATGAATAATAGCCAGGTGCGCAACATTGTACCTGGCTAAGAGAGAGAGAGAGAGAGAGAGAGAGAGAGAGAGAGAGAGAGAGAGAGAGAGAGAGAGAGAGAGAGAGAGAGAGAGAGAGAGAGATTAGCTAAATGTTAAGAGAAAAATCACATTATCCAATCAGAGCACGCAAAATAACAAGCAACAGGCCAGGTAACCAACCACGGACAGACAGACAGACAGCCATAAACGACACATAAAAGACAGACAGACAGACAGACAGACACATGACACACTCAAAAGAGGGAGGAAGAAAACGAAAAAAAGAGACACCTTGACAGAGATGAACTGACACACACACACACACACACACACACACACACACACACACACACACACACACACCGATACAGACAGACAGATAAAGACGAGACAAAGTGAGACAGACACAGACAGACAGACAGATAAAGAGAAACATACAGTGGCGGTGTGTCGAGTCGAAAGGAGACGTTAAAAGATAAAGAATAACATGTGCATTGTGTCGAGGAAGGGAAGGTTTTGAGGCGGAAGAAGTGCAATAAGACAGGACGTGCCGTGAGGGATGACTGACGCGAAGACTGCACGATGACAATGAGAGAGAAAGAGAAGAAAGAGACGGACACAAAGACGGAGGAAGGAAGGAAGAAAGGATAGAAGTGAGCAAAAGAGAGTGGAAAGAGACTATAACAGGAAACTTGAAACTGAAGGTAAAAAGACGCAAAGAAAGAAGAGAAATAGAGAAAGAAAAGAAAGAAAGGAAAAAAGGAAAATATAGAAAAAGGAAGAAAGAAAAAGGAAAAAAGTAATGAAAGAAAAGAAAATGAAAGAAAAAACGAGAGAGAGAGAGAGAGAGGAATAGGTTTCGGTAACAAGGCATATGATGGAAAACGTGAGTAGCAAAATGATGCGAGTTTACAAGTCAGACCAGGACAAAAAAACAGCGCGGAAGGTTGCCAAGTAGAAAGGGAGGAAGTGAACTAGAAGGAGGACGACCCCAAACACAGGGACAGACTAACGAGGCAACACAGCAGGTACAAGCACATGAATGGAAGGGGACATCATATTCGCATTGGAAGAGTCGTTTTGTCTTCATATCGAGGAGGCAACACTGATTTCCATGGTGTTGCTCCCCCTTTTGTGTCCTCCTTTCCTTCATTATTCAGTCCGTTTTGTCATGGAAGTTTTATTCTCCAAAAGTGAGTTAAGCAGTTTGAGATGTTTACCAAAGGATGTTTTCATTTGGGGTGTGGAGTCGGATGGAGCGAAAATTTGACTCCGACTCCGCCTCCGACTAAATTTGTTACTCCGACTCCGACTACGACTCCATCCGCCACCCCCTTCCCCTCTTCTGGAGTACAATGGAAGCACACCACACACCACACCACATCACACACCACACACCACACCACACCCAGCCACTTTGACTCCACGCTCCACATCCCTGGTTTTCATGTGTATTGGAAGTCTATGTCAATCCGTTTTTTAAGATAGTTTAGATAGTGGAGTATCAGGACCCTCTCCACCCGAAATTGACCTCTTTTCTGTCCTATACCGTAGTTCTTTTTTTTTTTTTTTCATTCATCGGAGGAGCGTCTAGCGGGATTTTTTGTTGCTGTTTATTTTTTTTTTTTTCCTTGAGCTGCCTCCCTTGCTAAAAAAAAAACGGTCTTCGAACAGATTAACAGACAGACAGAATGACGGGCAACGACGCAAACATCATATATGGAGACCAGAAAGCATGCAGGAAAGGGATTGGCAAGGGGAAGGAGGGAATCGGAACTGGATAGAAATGGAGGGAAGCAGATGAGATAAAAAGAAGCAGGAGACAACGAGGAAGAGATACGAGGCACGCCATCTTTTCCTCCTTAACAATGCGCCCTACCGCCGAATTTAAAGCCACATAATTAAGGCTTAAAGGACCGCCTTCACGAGACTAAATTCAATCGACGTGAAAATAATATATACGGCAAAACGAAGCGTCGATTTCCCCAAACACACTGATCGAGTTTCACGTGTGTTGTTTGTGTTACTGTTGTTGTTGTTGTATTACATGTTCACGATTGTCATGGGATTTCACATTTTTTTATTGTTGCTACTCTGAACGTCCGTATTTATTAAAGGAATTTCACGCGTCATGTTTCTATTTTGTTGTTGTTATTTTCCTTGTACAATTAACGGTTATATCTGTGTGTCTGTTCGTTGTTGTTGCTCCTTTTATTACTGTGTCTGTTTTATTTAGTTCACGTTTATGGCAGGGGGTTTGTTAGTGTTACATATGTGTATTTGCCGACGCTAACCAAACGCACGCTCGATAAATGTTGATATGAAAGCAAATATTAACAGTTATTTTAGTGATACACGGTGTACGTTTACAGCTGTGTGTGTGTGTGTGTGTGTGTGTGTGTGTGTGTGTGTGTGTGTGCCAACGACTCCACCCTTTCAACACGCATGCACTCCATTAATAACAAAGAGACAATTATACACGTCCCGCTGATGAACTTATGCGCAAAGAGAAATGTAAATACAGGCGTCATGTAAAGTAGTATTACCTAAATGAAATAGAAATAAAAAATTGTGTCACTATAATTGCAGATTGTATTATTCAGATGGGAGTTGAGTGAAAAGAACAACATAAGGAATAAGATAAAAACTAACAGGAAAAGGAACGGAAAAAATAACAAGAAAAACACGAAAAGCAAAAAAAACTAATATATGAACGAACATTTGGAGGAGGAAGCAAAAGAAATGCATAACCCCTCTTTCTTGTAAACACACACACACACACACACACACACACACACACACACACACACACACACACACACACACACACACACACACACACACTCTTCTATCTGTCTCACCTGCATTCCATTCTTTCCTTACACTACTATCACCCTCCACCTCACACACACACAAACACACCACACACGCTTCTATCTGTACAGTCCTTTCGAGTCTTACACCACCATCACCACCAATACCGCTAACACCCCCTACCCTTCCCCAGCACCCCGCCAGCCAGCCCGCGTGTGACCGAGGCGTGGTGTGTGAGGATCCTGATGGGCAAGGAAAATATTGGCACGTTTTCCTGACTCAATCGGCCGTGTGTCTCCGCGCGCCGCCTCCACTCGGCTTCATGAAACAGCTCGGAGACAGCGATCCCAGGTGAGTCCCGCCAGGCTGCCTGTTGTATGAGGTGTTTACCTATCTAGTTTAAAGCTGCAGGTGTGTATGGAGGTAAGGAGGGTGGGCGCTCTCACTCTCTCTCACACTCTCTCGATTCCTTCTCTATCCACTTCCGTCTTCTACACACACACACACACACACACACACACACACACACTGCTAACAATTTTCTCTCCTCTCCTCTTCCCTTTCGTTTCTCTTTTCTTCTCTTTTCCTTGTTGCCGCTTCATGCTTTCTCTCGCTTTCTCAACGTGTTCACAATAATGACTCTCCCGCCTGCATCTCACTTCTCTTATCATAACCTTCACGAGTTTTCTTGCTCTTCTTCCTCCACCATCTCCATCCCTCCTCCTCCTCCTCCTTCTCCTCTTTCATTCTTTTATCTCCCTCCTTCCTTCCATTGCTTCCATCCTCCTCCTCCTCCTCCTCCTCCTCCTCTAACCAAGCTCACTTCATTCCATCGTCTCTTTTCGTCTCTCCTCCCCCTCATGCTCCCTCTCTCACTCCCCAACCACTCCTCTCTCGACTCTCCTAAACACTCCTTGCCTTTCTCTCCCTCGCTCCCTCCCTCTGTCCTTCCCTCCCTTCTTCGCTCCTCCTTACCCTTCTTTGTTTCTTCAGTTTTCAATACTTTTTTTTTCTTCCCTATTCAATATCCTTCTAACTTTTCTCTTCTTCGCCTCCTTGTTCTTCCCTTCTATATTCCCCACTCCCTTGTCATAGTCTTTCTTCGCACTCACTCGCTCTCTCCTCTCTCTCTGATCTTTCTCCCGCCTGGCAATCTACTCCGTCACCCCTAATTTTATTTCCTTCATGATGGATGAGAGTGCGGGCGTCTCTCAAAGACCGGAACCCGCAATATCTACGCTGATGAGAGAGAGAGAGAGAGAGAGAGAGATTATGATGATGATGATGATTATGGATGTACCGATGTATCAGTATCGGTATCGGCAGTATCGCCCCGTTTTCAGAGTATCAGTATCGGTATCGGCTAATGCTGCCGATACCGCCGATACCTAAAAAAGAAAATTACTATTAAAGAGCATGGAGGGAAGAAACCGTGGGATATCTTAGAAGCAAACAAAAAAGAAAAAATGAAGGGAAGGAAGGAAGGAAGGGAAGCAAGGAAGAAGTAAATATTCAGTGAACGTGCAAGGTGCATGCGAGGAACCATGAAGTATCTTGAGAGGGAAAAAAAAGGTAAGAAAAATTAATGAAGAATGACGAAAAGGACGCAAGGAAAAGGTATGTATGAAGTGAACGGGAAAAAAATAAAACTACAAAGAAACCGATGAAGATAACGAAGGAAGAAAAGAGCGATGGAGGGAGGGAAAAAAAAGAGGGAAAAAAGGAAAGAAAAATGAATGAAGGAAAGGAAGCAAAGAAAAGGTATGTATGAAGTGAACGGGAAAAAAATAAAACTACAAAGAAACCGATGAAGATAACGAATGAAGAAAAGAGCGATGGAGGGAGGGAAAAAAAAGAGGGAAAAAAGGAAAGAAAAATGAATGAAGGGAAGAATGAAGGAAAGGAAGCAAGGACGAGGTAAAGACGGAAAGAACCCGCAAGTCCTTCCCTACGACAAACAATCTCGGCCTCCACTGTTCCGGCGTGCTTCGGGCTGATTCGATGGGCGCCGCGGCCTGCGAGGAACTGCCACGAACCGACGAGAATGTAAAGTGTCAAAACCGCTAGACACACACACACACACACACACACACACACACACACACACACACACACACACACACACACACACAGATAGAGAAGACACGGATAAAGAGAAATTAATATACAGTGGCAATGTCGAAAGGAGGCGTTAGAAGGTAAAGAACACACACACACACACACACACACACACACACACACATACACACACACACACACACACACACACACACACATAGATGCAGAGACAGAAAGAAAAGACACAGACAGCCACAGATAAATACACACACACACACACACACACACACACACACACACACACACACACACACACACACACACACACACACACACACACACACATATATTCATGCACGCACGCACACACAATCACCGGGAACAGAATGTGATTTGATTGAGTTTCGCTAAAGCGCTGATCAAAGTGGTGAGGGATGAAGCGTAAAAGGAATTAATAAAACTTTTTGACTTTCACAGATAAAAAGAAAAAGGAAAAACAGAAATGGCGAAAATAGATAAAAATAAAAAGACGGATGCGAGAATAACACGGGAAAAGAATAGGAGTGAAGTCTGTATTTTATTTTTTTTTGGCAAGTGAGAAAAATTTTAAAAAACGAAAAAATTATGAGGGACAATATTCATCAACTCTACTTATACCAATATAAAAAAAAATAGTAGTAATAATAACGATAAATAAGTTACGAGCACATGAAAAACTGGTAAAGTGATGATGGCCGAAAAAAAAAAACTGTTTGTTATATTTTTTTGCGTAGGATTTAAAAAAAAAAGATAAAAAAAGAGGGGACGGAAAAGTTAAAAGTATGTCAAGCTTTAAAAATCTATCAATCGGTCCGGAAAAAAATATATATAAAAATGGAAACAAAAATCTGAAGCAAACGATGACCATGAAAAACAGTCCCTTTGTTCTTTACCGTCCTAGATTCGGGATTAAAAAAGAAAAAAAAAAGAAAAAAGATCGAAGCTGTTACAAAAGTCCGCGTAATATCGTAATTCAAAAGAGACGATTCAAGCAACAAAAAATCCTAAAATGTTCAGTATAGTGTAGTGGGCGGAGGGGGGAGTGGGGGGAGGGGGGAGGGAGGGGGAAAATTGTGGGCAGAGGGGGGGAAGGGGATGGAGGAGGGGGGAGGAGGGAGGAGAGAAGTAGGAGAGAGGGAGGAGGGAGATTGCGGGGAGAGGAGAGAGGAAAGGAAGGTAGGGGACTGTGAGGAGGAGGGAGTGGGGGAGAGGGAGGGGAGAGGAGGGAGAGGGAGAAGGAAGGGGAGGAGGAGAGAGGAAAGGTAGGTAAAGGGACTGTCGAAGGAGGAGAGGGAGGGGAGAGAGAGGAGAGAGAGCTAAAGGGAGCGGATAGGGAAAGGAAGGTTGGGACTGTGGGATGGGGAGGGGAGAGGGAGTACAGAAGGGAGAGGGATGGGGAGAGGCTAGGGAAAGGAAGGTAGAGGGAGTGAAGTGGTGAAATCCGAAGTGAATCTTTATATTGGATTTCTATTACGTTTGTCATTATTTATTTTTCTCCAACGGACGGACGAGTGACAGGATAGATTGGGCCACAACGAGATCTGTCAGGGGCTGATCCTCACGCCCATCACAACAGTTACTTTTTTTCATATTCAATAATAGATATGGCTGAAAAAAAAAACAGATAAATAATTGCTGACGTTATTTGTTTTTTGTTACATTGTTGCATTTACGTATAACTTTGAAGCTCCTTTCTTATATGGTGTGTGGGAATACTTTTTTTATACTTTTTACTGTGGTTATGATGACTTAAACACACACACACACATACACCACTACTACCACCACCCCCTCCACCACCCCCTCCACCACCATCACCACCACCAGCGTCTCGGGAACACAGAAGCTTCTCACTCTGTCGCACCCTCAGACCCGGCCATTAGTGAGATGACCCAATGCCTCTAATGACTCGTCCACCCACCTGTGTACTAACCCACCACCACCCGCCACCCACCTCCCCACCCACTCATCCATATAGTACGAACTGTCCTAACTGTATGCCCACCCTTCTAGACGCGTAACTGTCCAATTTGTCCGACCCTCCCGCCAACATGTGTGTGTGTACTGTACAAGGCCCGCAGTTTGTAGTAGTAGTCATTGTAGTGGTAGTAGTAGTAGTTGTTGTTGTAGAAGTGGTAGTGGTAGTGGTCGTGGTGGTGGTAGTAGTAGTAATTGTTGTTGTTGTTGCGGTTGTTATTTTTGAAGTAGTAGTAGTAGTAGTAGTAGTAGTAGTAGAAGTGGTGGTGGTGGTGGTGGTGGTGGTTGTAGTAGTAGTAGAAGTATTACTAGTACCGGTAGTAGAAGTAGTAGTAGTAGTAGTAGTAGTAGTAGTAGTAGTAGTAGTAGTAGTAGTAGTTGTAGTAGTAGTAGTAGTAGTCCTATTCCTACTCCTACTCCTATTACTACTACTACAACTAATAATAATAATAATAATAATAATAATAATAATAATAATAATAATAATAATAATAATAATAATAATAATAATAATAATAACAATAATAACAATAACAATAATAACAATAATAACAATAATAACAATAATAATAATAATAATAATAATAATAATAATAATAATAATAATAATAATAATAATAATAATAATAATAATAAATAACAAAAACAATTACAATAACAATACTAACGCAATCACAATAGTAATAACGAGTCTTTCTTTTTTTCACGCCCACACCTGGAGTCTTCCCGGCAATCAGCAATATATTACCGAGACTCATTTGGAACAACACAATTTCATCTCAAGAATACAAATCACCACGAAATTCCACGCATGTAATTACT
The DNA here is from genome assembly GCF_024679095.1 of Eriocheir sinensis. NCBI lineage: Eukaryota > Metazoa > Arthropoda > Malacostraca > Decapoda > Varunidae > Eriocheir > Eriocheir sinensis. The sequence goes on along the minus strand of NC_066539.1, from coordinate 16,112,143 downwards.
GGTTACTCCCTCCTCCCCCACACCTCCCCGCCCCCCGCCCCCCTCTGCCCCCCCCTCTCCTCTCCCCAGCCACTCCCCAAGACCCTTCATATCTCCTCTATGCTTCCCCCACTGACTTACTTACCCTCCCATGTTCAAAGTCCTTCCCTTCTTCTACCTAATCTCCCTTTCAGATGCGCCTTGGTTCTTAATTTCACGGGGTAATTACTAAGTCTTAAAAATGCCCGACATAATTAATCAAAAGCCACCCATGTGTAGATTTGCATAATTTATACGATAGGCGTAGCAGTTGTGTGTAGCCGTGGAGGTAGAGTGAGCCTTGAGAAAGTGAGGGTCTATAGTTGTTCGGCTTTGATGCCCCTCACAAGGAGAACTATGAACACGCTATAGACGAGAACAAAGATGCAGGAGCTGATATCCCTACATGAAAAATGGATTATAATGAACACTTGAGTCGAGTTTATCCACTGTAACCACAAGCCCTGCCCCACAAAACTACTCCCCATACAATTATACAGATAGATATAGATGGGGATAAATTGAGATAGATAGATAGACAGATAGATAGAGAAAGACATTTTTTTACAGCAAATGTAATTGTTCAGGGTAAAAAAAAGACAAAAAGCCCGTTAATCACTGCTCCTATGAAAAGAAGTATAGAGGAGATAATCCAGATATCCATAAAAATAAGCGTGTTCTTCTGACTCCAATACTAGTTCATGTAATCTACAAACCAAAGAGTAGTCGAAATTGCTAGCAAAGAGGACACGTTGTACTTCTAAATGCAAATCCCTCCCCTCTCTCCTTCTTTTTTTTTTTCTTCATGTCCGACTTTCCTTATTTCTACATCTTCCTCCATTTCCCGCCCTCCATCTCTCCCTCCCTCTTTTTCTTCTTCCTCCTTTCATTTTCTCATTTCTAGAGTATCTTCCTCCATTTCCCTTCCTCCCTCTCTTTCTTCTTCCCCCCTTCCAGGTATATTACGCGGTACAGTTTCTCGTTTCTCTTTATAACATGTAACTTCCAAGCCTCCTAATAATCCTTTGATAAATTCGAATATGAGAAAGTGCTGTCGATCGTCTCTCATTTAATTGGTAGTGCATTAACAACCGTCAGAAATACGACAGGTGTCATTTCTATACAATTACGTTCAAATGAATCTTAAACTGTAATCATACTTTCATACACTTGACTTGTAATGCCTTCCCGACGAGCCAGCGAATCCAGGTCACGTTACCGCTCCCTGCCGGCCGCCACCCTTCCCGCCCACCACCTCCCCTTCCCGCCTTATCCATTAACACAGCACTTTTCCCGCTCCTCTCCTTCCACCTTCTCGTTTTATATACATCACTCTGCTACTCTTTCCTTCCTGGTCTCCCGTGCGCCATTAGCTATGCTCCTTTCGTCTCCTGTTTTGCCTCAACTTTCATGACGCTTTCCCCGTTTCATATCATTTTTCATTCACCTTTTTCTTTCGTTTCTTGTTTCTTCTGCTTGCTTCTCCTCCCTAGCCATCAGATCCCATTTAAATCCCTGTGGACCTTCATTTCTTTCTTCTCTTCCATAAATTTATCTCTCCTCTCCTCTCCTCTTCTTTTTGTTTCACTGTCTATCTATCTTTCCTATTAGTTCCCTTCAAGCTCCACTCCTCCTCCTCCTCCTCCTCCTCCTCCTCCTCCTCCTCTTCCCCGTACGTCATTACTCCTCTCGGCTTTTCCATTCTTCCTCCACTCAATTTTTTTTTTCAACCTCCTTTTCTTCCTTCATATCAGTAACTTTAATTCTTCCTCCGTACATCCTCACTCCTCCGTCTCCTCCATTCTTCCTCCACTCATTTCACCCTGGTTTTCCTCCCTCCATACCAGTCATTTCAATTCCTCCCTCACTTCTCCCGTCTCTTCTATTCTTCTTCCACTCATCTAACTTTTTCCACCCTGCTTTTCCTCCCTCCATACCAGTCATTTCAATTCCTCCCTCACTTCTCCCGTCTCTTCTATTCTTCTTCCACTCATTTCACTTTTTCCACCTTGCTCCTTTGCCCTCCATCCGTATAGGTCCCTTAATGCCTTCCGTACGCCATCATTCCTCTCCCCGCCTCGCCGCCACCACTACCTGTGCCGTCCGCGGGCCTCGAGGGCAGCAATAATGTTGTAGTCATTAAGTGGGAAGAGAGGCTCGATGGCACCTCAGACCTAATGAGTTTCCCAAACGTCGCACGATGGGTCTCACCAACTTAATTGCCACCTACCCTATCTTCCTCCCTTCCCCCTCTTTCTCTGACCCTCTGGCGCTCTCTCTCCCTCTCTCTCCCTACGTATCTTCATTCTTTTCCTTCCCTCCATCCCTCCACTCTCTCCTACTTTTTCTTCGTCCTACTTTCCTTTTTTCTACATCTTCCTCCATTTCCCTCCCTCCCTCTCTTTCTTCCTCCCTTCATTTTTCTCATTTCTAGATCATCTTCCAACATTTCCCTTCCTCCCTTCATTTTCTCATTTCTATATCATTTTCCTCCATTCCCTTCCCTCCATACCTCCCCTCTCTCTCCTTCTTCTTCCTCCATTCGTTTTCTCATTTCTAGATCATCTTCCTTCATTCTCTCTCTCTCTCTCTCTCTCTCTCTCTCTCTCTCTCTCCTTCTTCTTCCTGCCCTACTTTCCTCATTTCTTCATCTTCCTCCGTTCCAGTGTCTCTTTTCTACTCAACGGATCGATCTTCTCTCACTTGATTCCTTTATTTATTTATCATTTTTAGTATTTACTGTTTCATCTCCACTTGCTAATTTTTTTTTTTTTTTTAACAAAGGATTTACAAACTTTCATACCCATCCTCACTGAACAAAAACTAAGGTAAAAGCCGACACACACACACACACACACACACACACACACACACACACACCACCTCCCCCCTACACACACACACACACACACAAACAAACACAAACACAGACACGCACACAAACACATACACGCACACACGTTCACGCGGGTGCATCACTCGAAAACACGGTGTTAATTCTGACGGCGAAATTGCAACTTGTCCCGAAAAAAGAAATTGTCGTGTACACGATTAAAACTTTTCACAACGGATCCCCCCTCCCCCCCCCCCCTAAGAGAGAGAGAGAGAGAGAGAGAGAGAGAGCAAAAACGGTTCTCTCTCCATAAAAATACTTCCTAACACGCCCAAAAAACTGTCCTAAGTGGTGACGTTCGTAAAAAAATCGTGGCACAATAACCCACATTCGTTCTTCAAAACTTCGCGCACGTGTCCTGTCTTTGTCAAAAAGTTTAAGCTGTTCTAAAGAGTTAAGCACTTTATATTTTCGAGAGAAATACACAGTGCACTAGTGTTGCACATATTCTGAAAATGTAAACAATACGCTGCAGCTTACTCCCTACAATATAAACAGGACACCATAGTGTTCTGCAGGACAAATTTGTCAGATTGTATGACTCAGCGAGGAAATTTCAGATGGAGTTCAGTGACATGTGTAATATTTTAAGCGAAGGCAGGAATAATCCTTCATATGATTATTCCATGGATGACACTCCCCTGAGCAGGTATAGATGTGAGAAGGATTTAGGAGTCTACGAACCCTGATATCCGTCCGTGGGACCAATGCATGCAGGCTAAAAATCGTGCAAACAAAGTACAGGGTTTCATTTCAAGGAACGTAAGCATAGATGCCCTGATTTATCCTCAAGCTATAATTTGCATTAGTTGCATTCAAAGAGGACATAGGCAGGAACTGGTCTGCTAATAGAGTGATCACCATTTTTTTAATTCACGTGAAAATATGTGAAGCTTTCATATGTGATTCTTGCAATTCATCTGATCCGCTACGTACAAGACCAATCAGTATTTCGGGTAAGGGCAAAAATCTACATATCAAAGTGCTCAGACACCCGAAGCATAGAGCAATCATGTTTTTTTTTCTGTTTATGGATGTAGTTAAAGGTCCATACAATTAACGAAACCAAAAGTCACGAAACCAAAGTCAATCACTCCTCAGCCTCCACACAAGAACCTCCCTCTCGCCACTGCCGCTAAACACAAACTCCCTCCCTGGAAAACAAAGCACATCAAATAGAATCCTTGACACTTTTATAACTCCGGCAAGAAAAGAAAGTGTAAATTATGTGCATAACTTTACCTTCCCTTCAATAAATGGATTTCGCTTGCCTGCAGCAGGTCTAACTCTCTCTCTCTCTCTCTCTCTCTCTCTCTCTCTCTCTCTCTCTCTCTCTCTCTCTCTCTCTCTCTCTCTCTCTCTCTCTCTCTCTCTCTCTCTCTCTCTCTCTCTCTTTCTCCTTCTCTCACTCCCTCACTCTCTCCACCCTCCTCTTATCGCCCTCACTTCATCTTCATCTCTCATATCCTCGCCTTATCCTTAATCCCCGCCCGTGCCCCGCCGTCGCCCTGATCTCCACTCGCCATTACTCGCCGCCGCCGCCACCCCCAGTCAGCCACGCAGAGTTCTTCGGAGATTTCGCGCTGTAAAGTTTTACTCCGGCGATTATCAAGACAGAGGAAGACAGTTTTGCGTCTCTCTCTCCCTCGCTGACTCACTCGCCGCCCCGCTTCCTCCCTTGCCTTCCCTTATCCACTTCCCTGTCCCTATTTTTCCTTCTCCTCGCCTAAGTGTTTTTTTTCGTCCATCCCTTCTCTCTTGAATTCCGGACCCGCTTCCCTTCATCTTCCTCTCCACTTCATCTCCTTCCCCTCTTCTTCCTCCCCGAGCTCCCTTCCTCCTTCTTCTAACCCGTTCCACCTCCCTCCCCTTATTTTCTTTCTGCCCGGTTTACCTTCGTCTTCATCTACCTCCAACCTCTCTCCCCTATTCTTCCTCCCTCGCTCCTCTTCTTCTTCTCTCTTCCCTGTCCCTCCTTCATTCTTCCTCCCCACACCGCCTCTCCCACTTCTTCCTCTCCCCCTCCCTTCCCTTCTGTCTTCTCGAGGCATGGAAGACTCTCCAACAAAAGTGTTATATATCTCAAAGTCTCTCCGGAGTTATCAATATGGGTGTGGAGGAGAGAGTTTGGGGATACTTTTTAAAAACTTCTACTAGACCCATTTCACTTTTTCCTGCCCCCCTTCCCAAATTATGCAAATGTTTTTTTTTAAGGTATTATTCAGAATGGAGTGAGGAGATAAATTTTCATGATATGTGTGTTTTCTATCTTTTTATTTTAGTGACTCTGTATAATGTTTGGGTGATGCAAGGCGAAGCAACCAGCCCAGACGATAATTATATTTAAGGAAAGAATGATATATATAGGAAAGTAAGTTAAACCGACGAATAAGATATAAGATAGACATTCAAGAAAACCATGATGAATATAAGAATGTAAGATAAACAGATGAATAAGATATACCGTTTACCGTTGCCGTTTACCGTTGATGAGGTTTCAGGACACGCATATAAGATAAACATTCAAGAAAACCATGATGAAAATAAGATACAAGATAAATCTGCAAGGTAACAATGATAAGTATAGAAGGAGAGTAACAGGACATCTCTTCTCCAAAAATTGACCTCTCTTTTGGCCACTTCTCTTAACTCTTTTTTTTATAGGAAGAGTGATTGCAGGCTTTTTTTCATTATTGTTTTCTTCTTCTTTTTCGCCCTTGAGTTGTTTCCTTTACTGTAAAAAACAATAATAATAATAATAATAATAATAATAATAATAATAATAATAATAATAATAATAATAATAATAATAATAATAATAATAATAATAATAATAATAATAATAATAATAACGTTTAAGAATATACGTAGTCTTTAATCCTCTATCTGCGCTTTGTCTCCTCCCCTTCCAGAACAGTGAACTTATTACCCCCGGGGCGTTCAATGTTTCTAAACAATCCCTATAATTTTACACTCTCTTATCCTTTATGGTCAATGTTTTCCCCTTACGACTTTTCGTTTCACTTAATTCCTCTTTCAACTCCTTACCAACTATTTAACTTTCTTAACTCTCTCTCTCTCTCTCTCTCTCTCTCTCTCTCTCTCTCTCTCTCTCTCTCTCTCTCTCTCTCTCTCTCTCTCTCTCTCTCTCTCTCTCTCTCTCATAACAAACCCAAACTTCTCGCAGAGTTCCTCCACAACCTGCCTTTAACCTGTTTCTGCAAAGGACACACGAGCGCTGGCCTTTATTCAGATAAAAACGTGACCTTCTACATTTATAAGCTTATCTTCCCTTATTCATCGACACCAAATTGCTTCCTTCACCCCATTATAAATATTCCAAGTTCACATAAAATGACAGCTTGTTTCAACATCATTCATGCGCCTCGTCTTTGAAGCGAGCTATGCTGAAATTCAGCACCAAATTACCTTCCTCGCCCAATTTAAATATTCACAAGATCAACATAAATTTTTCAACAAAGTGTTTCGACATTATTCATGTAATTAGTCTTTGAAGTGAGTTAGGATGAAATTTGGTAAATGAGAAGCATGCGAATAATATGAAAATATGCATTGCTTATTCGCAGGATATATTTTTCCATCTGGCTGCAGAGGAAATACATTTAAAGAGAAGATGTGTATAACTAAGAAAATTTTGCTGTTAGTTTGATCTTTCTCTTCCGACACACCTCATCTAAATATTTCGTAGCTCCCCACAGTTTGCTGGCAGCCGTACTCTCAAGCCAGCATTTCGATTTCTCTCAACAATTTCAGTCGGAATCTATTCGCTGCAATAAAAATTAAGTCAATCCAATATTTAGGAAGCTCCGTCTTTTTTCAAGTTCCTTGGGTAACCTTTCATTTTCAGTGGTATTCGTTTTTCATTAGATGTAAATGTCAGGTATACCTTTAAGAGTACAAACTGCTTTTTACTTCTGCCATTTCCTATTAAAATCGGCAGAAAGCTACAACCTTTCCACAAACATTCCAGTATTTCCAACCCTTACTTTATCAATACACACAGCCTCAAACCGGCCAAAGGAGTCCCTATTCAAAAAGCCGGGCAAGGAGAGCCGAGCCACACCTCACCTTTTCTAACCCTCCAGCCTATGGAGCCGCCAGCAAAAGCCGCGGGACAAAAAATCAACACACCATTTTTCCTCCTTTCAATGGACACTGATTCCCCGGCTTATTCACTCCTATACAGACCGACCGCCGGGCCACAACACCAGCACCCGCCTCCGCCTCCTCTTCCTCCTCCTCCTCCTTCTCCTCTTTTTCTTCATATTTCTGTTCTTTTTTTTATCTTCTGCTCCTGCTCCTGGTCGTCGTCCTCCTCCTCCTCCTTCTCCCTCTCTTTTGCTACTTTTTTTTTTTTTACCTCCTCCTCCTCCTCTCCACCCCCCCGTTCTTCTTCTTCTTCCTCTTCCTCTTTCTTTCTCTTTCTCTTTCTCTTCCTCTTCCTCTTCCTCCTCCTTTTCCTCTCCCTCTTTCTCTTTCTCTTTTTCTTCCTCTTCCTCTTCCTCCATCACCTCCTCTTCCTCCACCTCCACCTCCACCTCCTCCACCTCCTCCTCCTCCTCCTCCTCCTCCTCCTCTCGTGTCCCAGGGTAATGAGTTCATACCCAACCCAGGCTCAAAGGGACAGATAATGACACGGATATGAGCACCGAGGCCGAGAGTAGCTTAGCACGTGCCCCCAACTTCGCCATTGCTTACCTTTCCTCTTCCTCCTCCTCCTCCTCCTCCTCCTCCTCCTCCTCTTCCTCCTCCTCCTCCTCCTTCTGGGAACTATGCTGTGAAGGAATGGGAGGGAGGAGGGGGGAGGAGGAGAAGAGGCTTTGTCTGTGCTTCATTATCTCTAGTATGAGAGAGAGAGAGAGAGAGAGAGAGAGAGAGAGAGAGAGAGAGAGAGAGAGAGAGAGAGAGAGAGAGAGAGAGAGAGAGAGAGAGAGAGAGAGAGAGAGAGAGAGAGAGACCCAAAATACGTAAACAACAAATAATAATAAGAATAATAAACGATGAAAGGAAAGGAGAGGAAAAAACAATATTAGAGGAACAGCAAAGAAATAATAAATGAGGAAGGTCAGTGATAAAGTAAATGTGCTAAAAATAGAAGAAAAAAAAAGACTCAGGAAAATAAGAATGGAAGCTGAAATGAAATACGAAAAGGAGTAAGAGGAGGAGGAGGAGGAGGAGGAGGAGGAAGTAGATAAGGAGGAAGAGGAAGAGGAAGAGTACGAAGAAGAAGAAGAACAAGAACAAGAACAAGAACAGGAACAAGAAAAGGAAAATCAAGAAGAGGAAGAAGGAGAAAAAGCGGATACTAATAAAAAAATAATTATAAAGAAGAAAACAAAAAATGCGAAACGATGACAAAATGAACAACTATACAAGCCAAACCCGCAAGAACGCAGCGGCCGAGGTAAAGACAAAAGAGAGAAAAGGAAGAAGGAGAACAAATAACAGTGAGGGGAATGATGGTGGTAGAAGTGGGAGGCAATGGAATGAGGATGCAGACTAAGGCGCTCTGCATTCCACAGCCCGGCCCGTTCTGCTCACCATCTGCAATGAATGTGGTCCCCTTGCCCTTCCATCTTCCTGCTCTCCCCGCCTTTTTCTGTCTCCCACCCACTCTTCCTCCTCCTCTCTCTCTCTCTCTCTTTCTCCTCTCTGTTCCCCTTCTCCACCCCGTCCCATCTTTATCCCTTCTTTGCCTTTCCTTCGTCCTTTCGTCCTTCCTCTCGTTCCTGTTTTCTTTCTTTGATTCACGCTTTTCCTTCCCTTTTTCCTTTCCTCCTACGTCCCTCCTTTTCCTGTTTTCTTACCCTCTTCTTCTTCTTCTTCTTCTTCTTCTTCTTCTTCTTCTTCTTCTTCTTCTTCTTCTTCTTCTTCTTCTTCTTCTCCTTCCTGCTCTGCGTTTCTCCTTTCACTTTTAAATTTCCTTTCCTCTTCTATCTCCCTTCCTTCCTCGCCTCTCCTTCTCTCTTTCACCTCCTCCCCTCCTCCTCCTCCTCCTCGTCCTTTTCCTCCCTGCCCCGCCTCCTCCTCCGTTTCCTCCGAGCTCAGACCACACTCCCTCCTTTACCTCCTCGCCCCTATTCCCTCTACTTTATCTCCCTTTTCTACCGCCATGTCCCTCTTCTTCTTCCCCGTCACTCTCCTTCCTTTCCTCCCCTCTTCTTTCTCTCCGTTCCGCATCTTCTTTCTCCCTGTACCTTCTTCTCCCTTCCTCCCTTCCCTGCCTCTCTCTTTATCCTCCCAAATTCGCCTTCCTCCCCTCTTACTCTCCCCCACCCATCTCCCTCCCCTTTTCCTTCCTGCTCCGCCTCCTTCCCTCTTCCTCCCCTCTTCCTTCCTCCTCAACTTTTCTCCCTCCCCTCTTCCTTCCTCCTCAACTTCCCTTCCCTCTTCATCCCTGCTCCATCTCCCTGCCCTCTTCTTCCCCCCTATTCTTCCTTCTCCTTCCCCCTTTTCTTCCTCCACCCACCTCCCTTTTCCTCCTCCTCCTCTCCGCCCCTCCAGTGCCTTCTCTCGGGGGCCAAATGAGGCAGCAAGTGACCCTCCGCGCCAGCCGGGTCTCCATCACGGCCTCCTCAGCGGACATAATGCCGCCGCGACTGCCTCCAAATGGGCCGGGAATTACTAACACTCTTTATTGCCTTTCTGTGCGTGGGGAGGACGGAGGGGGGGACGGGGGGAGGGGAGGGAAAGAGTACGTGTGCGTGTGTGTGTGTGAGTGAGTAAATGGTAGGTAAGTGGGGCAGGGTGGTAAGGGCAGGTAGGTAAGGGCAAGGAAGGGAGGAAGGTGTGTGTGTGTGTGTGTGTGTGTGTGTGTGTGTGTGTGTGTGTGTGTGTGTGTGTGTGTGTGTGTGTGTGTGTGCAGTCATGGAATGGTTAAAAGAGAAGAAAAAAGGGAAGTACGTGCATTTAAAAAAAAAAAAAGTGATGGATCGAAAAAAAGGGGTTGGGGGATATCATAAGGAATGGGTTCGTTCATGTTTGAAAAGAGGAAATTTTCGTAACTTTCCGAGCAGTGAAGGTGAGTTCCAAAAGATAGACAGGTGATACGATGGAAAGGTGTGGAGAGATCGATAGGAAAATAGATAGATAAATAAATAGATGGATAGGCAGATAGATACATACAGATAAGTAGATAGATGTGGGAAAGAGAACAGCAATTGATGAAGAAAGTAGAAGGAAACAAAACGAAGATAATATGAACTAGAGAAAGCGAAGAGAAGGAATAAAAAGGAGACAGAGAGAGAGACCGCTGGGGGCATTAGGTATACAAGCAGGTGACAGCAGGGAGGTAAGGGCAGGGAGGTAAGGGCAGGAAGGAAACGGCAGGTAAGGGGGGCAGGGTGGTAAGGGCAGGAAGGTAAGGGCAGGGAGGGGAAAGAGGCAGGGAGGTAAGGGCAGGAAGGAAAGGGTAGGTAAGGGGGGCAGGGTGGTAAGGGCAGGTAGGTAAGGGCAGGGAGGGAAAGAGGCAGGGAGGTAAAGGCAGGAAGGAAACGGCAGGTAAGGGGGTCAGGGTGGTAAGGGCAGGGAGGTAAGGGCAGGGAGGGAAAGAGGCAGGGAGGTAAGGGCAGGAAGGAAAGGGTAGGTAAGGGGGGCAGGGTGGTAAGAGCAGGTAGGTAAGGGCAAGGAGGGGAGGAGGCAGGGAGGAACTAGAGAAAAGGTAAGGGTAGGTAACGGGGGCAAGGTGGTAGGGGCAGGTAGGTAAGGGCAGGGAAGGAAGGGCAGGGAGGTAAGGGCAGAAAGGTAAGGAGGGCAGGCAGACAGGAGGGACGAGTGGCCTGAGAGTATTAGTTTAACGTGTAACTTTAAGTCTACCGCTGGCAACGCGTTCAGGGGCTCCGCTTTGCACCGAGGGAGGCACCGCGGGCCGTGACCTAATTCAAAGGGAGGAGTTTTTTCGCTTCAACTTTTCCGGAGCCAAAATGTGTGACGGTGTAGACGGAGATGCGACGCGGCGGGCGGCTGGGCTTTGGGAGGATGAAGGGGAAGGACTGATGGCGGTGTCTGAATCGATGATGGCCGGAAACGTCGTGACATGTACAGATATAGATACCGGGTGCACGGAAGCCATCACCGGGGCCCCCTTGCTCCATTAGTGCAATGTAACCAGTCGGTCCCCACCACCACCCACACCACCACCTCCTCCTCCATCACTACTACTACTACTACTACTACTACTACTACTACTACTACTACTACTACTACTACTACTACTACTATTACTACTACTACTACTAGTCCCTTAAATCATCTGTAATTTCTCATACCCTATCCACACCACTACCTGTAACACTACTTATACTTCCACTACAAGCCCCTTCATTCTTTCCTCACGCGAGTCCCAGTAATTTGTGTTCCGGATTTTCATTGTTTTCTTTTTTATCTTTGTTTTGTTTTGTTCATTGTTTTTCGTTGCTGTTGTTGTAACCCCTTCTAACTTCTCCCCGCCACTACTTTCAACACCACTGATACTGACACTACAAGCCCCATCAACACCTAGTAACTTCCCATACCTTATCCCTACCACTACTTCCAACGCAACTGATACTGACACCACAAGCCCCATCAGCACCTTGTAACTTCCCATACCTTATCCCCGCCACTACTTCCAACGCCACTGATACTGACACCACAAGCCCGTAAGTCTCTTTAACCACCTGTAAATGCTCATATACCATCCTCACCACTAGCTTCCACTCCACTTGTACTGCTGCTACACGCATACAAACAAGCCTCTTAGGTCCTCTAGCTCCCTGCAACCTCTGTAACCTTGAAGCTCCCACCACCAACATCACCAGCACCACCTTAGCCTCCCCAACCCTGTCACCTTCCTTCAGTCTCTCATCCCATATTCCCTCTCCCACCGTCAACACCACCACCACCTCTTACTTCTCGAGGCCATTCACCTTCCTCTGTCGCCCCACCAGCTCTTCAGACCTCTTCTAACACCCACCTTTTTCCTATATTATTTATACCACAATCCACCCTTACTGTACTTTCTATATTTACCACCCCATTTCATCCCAATAAGGCCGACCACACCTTCCACCTCTATAACCCCTTCTCACACTCAATTTTTCCCCCTGAAGGCTCCCTCCCCTTGATCGCATGTTTCTGCCGTCATTGATTCCGCCGTCCCGCTGCAGAAGACATGTCCGGGAAAATGACTTCATTCGGTCAACAAACAATCTTGTCTTGATCGAAGGTTATTTGTCAGGCGAAATGATGTCGTTTTCCCTGTCACGGCGAAGGGAATAAGCTTGTCGGACGCCGCGGAGTCAGAGAGATATAGGTGTGTCTCTGTGTGTAGGGCGGGGGATGGGGGGGCATTATTAATCAGGTCACCGTTTTATATGTGCA